>NW_007002934.1:0-645 GCF_000164805.1 Carlito syrichta
GCGTGTCTACCCCAGGGTACCAAAACCTCTGCCCACCTCAATACCCAGTGTAGACCTGCTGGCTCCTCCCAAGGTCCAACCGAGGAAAGGGAGTGTGTGAGTCTCAAACTGTCAGGAGGGACAACCGGGTGACTCACATGTGTTTCCTCAGCAATTGGGGAGCCTGAGACAGGAACATGGCTAGAGATCATGAGCTGAGACCAAGCTGGACACCACAGAAAGCCCCCTCCTTGACCCCAAGCTAAACCCAGAAAACCTTGGGTGAAAGCAGGCATCGTCGGAAGGATCGCCTCCTGCCCAGAACTGAATACCAGGCAGGAAGACCAGGTTATCAACCAAATGGAAAGCCTGTGATCACAGCAATTTTGGAGGTCCAGACCAAGAGTATGGCCCAGGTTGTGTGGTTTGAGAGCAGCCTGGGCAACCTAGTGAGGAAAGAAAAGAAAAGAAAGAAAGAAAGAAGGAAGGAAGGAAGGAAGGAAGGAAGGAAGGAAGGAAGGAAGGAAGGAAAGAAGAAAGAAAGAAAGAAAGAAAGAAAGAAAGAAAGAAAGAAAGAAAGAAAGAAAGAAATCCATTCTCCTGCAAGTTTTCTGCCCTCAGTCCTTCCCTCCCTGTCATCCCACATATGAGGGCACCCAAGCCTGG
>NW_007002935.1:0-665 GCF_000164805.1 Carlito syrichta
ATTAACTAAAGTTTACTTTTGTTCTCTCCAAGGAAAAAGAATATGTTAATAGAGCAAATATGGTAGAATATCTACCCACTTATAGTAATAAACAACTGAAAACCATTTCTAGGTTTTTCATGTACTAAATATAAGCTTTTAATTTAGTAAGTGAAGTTTTTGGTGCTCCCTGTCCTCTTAGGCACCAAGAAGGGTTTCAGTAGTTTATTCAATACGTTTATTTTGGATAAAACTGGCTACTACCATCCAGAAAACGGATAAAGAAAGGCTTCCTTTCCAAAAACAGGGTCTAGGGTGGGATTTATGGTCCTTTCTCTTGTTTTCTGTTCCCAGTGACTCCCTGTGCTGGGTCTATAGTAATAAACAACTGAAAACCATTTCTAGGTTTTTCATGTACTAAATATAAGCTTTTAATTTAGTAAGTGAAGTTTTTGGTGCTCCCTGTCCTCTTAGGCACCAAGAAGGGTTTCAGTAGTTTATTCAATACGTTTATTTTGGATAAAACTGGCTACTACCATCCAGAAAAAGGATAAAGAAAGGCTTCCTTTCCAAAAACAGGGTCTAGGGTGGGATTTATGGTCCTTTCTCTTGTTTTCTGTTCCCAGTGACTCCCTGTGCTGGGTCTATCATTATAAGGCTGGGAATACTCCAGGGCAAGCCTCCCC
>NW_007002936.1:0-854 GCF_000164805.1 Carlito syrichta
CCTAACCTAAGAATAATCGGACTCCCTGAGGCAGAAAGAGAAACAGAGACCACATTGGAACAAACTTTCCACGAGATCATTCAAGAAAATTTCCCTTATCTAATCAGTGATACAAAAATTCAAACACAAGAGATTCAGAGAACCCCCGCAAGACAACAAATGAGAAGACCAACTCCTAGACACATAATAATTCGCCTAAATAAAGTAGGCACAAAAGAAAAAATCCTAAAGGCAGCAAGAGAAAAAGGCCAGATCACCCACCATGGAACACCAATCAGAATAGCAGCAGATTTATCTGCAGAAACCCTGTAGGCTAGGAGAGCTTGGAGCCCTATCTTCAAAGTCCTAAAGGATAAACAATTTGAACCAAGAATAACCTACCCAGCCAAGCTAAGCTTCATCAGTGAGGGAGAATTAAAATCTTTCCCAGATATCCAATCCCTAAGAACTTATGCAGCCACAAAACCATCTCTACATGAAACACTTAAGAAAGTACTAAACACAGAAGAAAAGGAAAAAAGAACAACGTTCTTCACAAGAGTACAGGGAAAAGAATAAAATATACACGAATCAACCCAAAAGCAAAAGAACGACAAAAAAAAAGACAAAAAAAAAATAAAAGAAAAAACCAAGTGGAAGAACAACAACTCAATAAGAACTCCATGATAGGGACGAACTCTCACATTTCAATAATTAGTCTGAATGTGAATGGACTAAACGCACCACTGAAAAGACATAGAATGACAAAATGGATAAAATGTCACCAAGCAACAATATACTGCCTTCAAGAGACCCATCTCACTAGAAAGGACATACACAGACTCAAAGTAAGAGGATGGGGAACAAATTTTCAG
>NW_007002937.1:0-768 GCF_000164805.1 Carlito syrichta
GATGCTTTCTTCAGGGAACCAGGGACACTGTTTTTGCACAAAATGGAGAAAACAAGATAATTGTGTTGAGGAAACTTTAATTCCTCTTTTAGCAAGTATATGTGACAAAATACTTATGAACAATTTTTTTTCTTTAAATTCACTCTGACCCATGCTCATATCACAACTCTAAAACTGCTTACACTTCCTAGCTTTGCTCTACTGAGGGGTCTGCAGCATGCTTGGCAAGGTTTTATCCGTTCAAATTAAAGCAAGGCTTAACTTTCAGGTCCCTGTTCAGGCACCACTTGCCAGAGTCCAGCACCAGCAGGTCAGGGTTTCCTGCAGGAGGAATGGCATCGGCATTGGAGAAAACTTCGACACTGACTCTGATGTTATGCAGGACACTTGCTCATTTATTTTTCTTTTCAAGTTCTTTTTATACTTTAAGTTACATATAGTTTGGCCTTCAAACTCAGACACATTCATTTTGATCATTGTTCTAACGGCAATGAAATACTGTCTTCCCTCAAATTTGTGACAATGTATCCACTAATAGAATCTTTAAAGCATGCAATTTTTCACAACGTGTTTTCTGTAACTATTAACCCTAACCATCTAAACTTTTAACAACTTAATGCCCAACTTATGTTTTCCTAACATTTTATTTTTTCTAAATACAATTATAAAGCCTTTTCTAGTATTTCAACCTTTCCATATTAATCATCTTTTCTAAAATGCAAAAAGTTTGTGTATACTGCAAATTATAGGGCCATTCATCTGTTTTCT
>NW_007002938.1:0-768 GCF_000164805.1 Carlito syrichta
AAAAATCAATCAAAACTATCTCTGAAAGAAAAATATTGGCAAATCTATTGGACAAATATTTTTTTTAAACTGTCTAAAGGATGCTCAAAGAAATAAAGGAGAATATGATGAAAGTAAAGAAAACAGTGTATGAGCAATTTGGAAATATTAATAAAGAGATATAAAACCTAAAAAAAAAACCCAAAACACTTTCTGGAGATACAAAGTACACTGCATGCAAAGAAAGAATCATTAGATGTGTTTAAAGGCAGAATTAGAGCAGGAAAAATAAAATCAGCAAATGTAAATATAGGAAAATGGAAATTATGAAGACTGAGGAACAGAAGGAAAAAAGAATGAGGAAAAGTGAATATATCCTAAGAGACTTAGGGAACACTATTAAGCGAACCAATAAAGCACTGTAGGAACCAGAAGGAGAAGAAAGAGAAAAAAAGACAGAGAGAGTGTTTGAAAAGTTAATGGATAAAAACTACTCAGTTTGACATAACACATGACTATAAATATCCAAAGAGATCAATAAACTCTAAGATGAACTCAAAGAGAACAATACAGAGGTACATTACATTCATACTTTGAAAAATCAAAGGAAGAGAGAGAATTGAAGGCCATGAGAGAGAAGCAACTCCTATCATGCAAGAAATTCTCATTAAGATTTTTAGCAGATTTCTCAGCAGAAATTATAGGATCTAGAAGGCAATAAGCAAATATATCCAAAGTGCTAAAAAAAAAAAAAAGTTGTCATCAAAACCCCTATATTTGGCAAAATCG
>NW_007002939.1:0-640 GCF_000164805.1 Carlito syrichta
ATTTTTGTAGAGACAAGATCTCACCAAGGTTCCTGGGCTGGTCTAGAACTCGGAGGTTCAGGCCATCCTCTTGCCTCAGTCTCCCAGTTTGCAGGATGACAGGTGTGAGCCCCTGTGCTTAGCCTTCACACACCTAACAGGCCCCCAACCTGAGCTCCACTCCCTTCTGATGCACTGGGACCCTGGATAGGGTTACTGGCTTTGCCCACTGAGCCCTCCCCAAGGGAGCACCAGGCATAGGGGCATGTCTTTACTGGGGCACCCACCTCTCCTCCCACCTCGTTCTTCAGGGAGGACCCATTACCTTTTCCCTGGGGCCACCCCTCAAAAAGGGAGGGCATGACTCTCAAACCTTCAGGGGGGGCGGGGAAGGCCAGGGGACTCAGGCATGTCTCCTTGGCACTCGGTGAGGCCAAGACAGGACGATGGCTGGAGCCTGTGAGCTTGAACCAGGCTGGACACCATAGCAAGCCCCCACCTTGACCCCAAGCAAAACCCAGAAAGCCTTGCTTAAGGCAGGTCTCAGCGGGAGACCTCTGGCCCACAGTTCAAGACCAGGCAGAAAGACCAGGATGTCAACAAAAATGGAAAGCCTGGGATTGCAGCAGTTTGGTAGTCCAGGCAGAGAGAATGGCACGAG
>NW_007002940.1:0-1268 GCF_000164805.1 Carlito syrichta
TGCCCTAGCTATGTAGCTAGCCAGCAGGCTAGCCAGCTGACTTATCTAGCTGACTTCAGGAATTTACAGTTGGCTAACCAGCAGACTTAACTAGCTAGCTGCCTAGATAGACAGCTAGACAGCTAGCCAACTTAACTAGCTCACATAACTAGACGCCAGATGTCTAGCCAGCTGATTTAATTAGCTACCTACCTACTTTGCTTGCTGGCTTGCCAGCTGTCTTAACTACCTAACTACCTAGCTATCCTGCTGGCCTGCGAGCTAAGTAGGTGACTTGACTAGCTAGCAAGCAGGTTAGCCAGCTGCCTTAAAGCTAGCTATCCTGCTTGACAGCTGGCTCTCTGGCTGACTTAATTAAAAGACTTAACTAGGTACCCAGCTGACTTAACTAGCTAGCTACCTAGAAAGTCAGCTGACTTAACTAGCTGATTCAACTTGCTAGCTACAAGCTAGCTATCATATATCTGCTGACTTATCTAGCTGACATAACTAGCTAGCTAACTGACATACCAAGCGGGTTTAACTAGTTAGCTGCCTAGCTACCCAGCTGAATTAACAAGCTGAAATAACTAGCGACCCAGATGGCTACACATGCATTGTAACAAGCTATTTAACTAGATAGACAGTTGGCTAAACAACTGATTTAACGAGCTGAATTAACTAGCTAGCCGGCTGATTAGCCAGCTGACTAAATTAGCTGAGTCAACTAGCTGGCCAGCTGTCTAGCCAGGTGATTTTATTATCTAGCTAACTAGCAAGCCAGTAGCCTAGGCAGCTAAATTAACTAGCTGATTTAAGGAAGTAGCTAGCTGGCTAGCCAGCAGACTTAACTAGCTAGCTACCTAGCTAGACAGTTATAGAGACAGTTGACTTAACTAGCTGACAAAACTAGATAGACTGATGGCTATCCAGCTGACTTAACTAGCTACCTACCTACATTTTCTACTGGCCTGCCAGCTGACTTAACTACCTCACTATCTAGCTAAACTGCTGGCCAGCGAGCTGACTTAACTAGGTGACTTAACTTGCTAGCCAGCTAGCTAGCCAGCTGACTTAACTAGCTACCTACCCTGCTAGGCAGCCTATTTAACTAACTGACTTAACTAGCTAGCCAGTTGACTTAACTAGCTGACTTAACTAGCATGCCAGCTGTCTGGACAGCTGAATTAACTAGCTGACTTAAACAGCTAGCCAGCTGGTTAGCCACCTGACTGAACTAGCTACCTACCTAGCTAGCTATCTGGCTAGTCAGTTGATAAACTAGCTGA
>NW_007002940.1:2043-2696 GCF_000164805.1 Carlito syrichta
CTAGCCAACTGACTAAGTAGCTGACTTAACTAGTAGCTACCTAGCTCGCCAGCTTACTTATATAGATAGCTAACTAGCTAGCTAACTAGTTAGCCAGCTGACTTAAATAGTTAGCTAACTAGCTAGCTGCCTAGCTAACAATTGTCTTAAATGGTTAGCTGCCTTCTAACTAGCTGACTTAACCACCTAGATACCTAGTTAGCTTGTTATCTAACGTGCTAGTTAGGTGACTTAATCATGTGACTTGCATTATTAGCTAATTAGCTGGTTAACTGACTCAACCAGCTGACTTAACTCGTTAGATATCTAGCTATCTAACTGACCATCCAGCTGTCTTTACTCGTTAGTTGAATAGCTAGCTAGCCTAATAAAATAGCTGACAACACATTTGCTAACTTGCTAACTAGCTGTCTCAACCTGCTGAATTAACCCGTTAGTTAACTAGCTAACAACCTGACTCAACCTGTTGACTTAACATTATAGTTAAATAGCTAGCAAGCTGTCTTAACCATCTGACTAAATTAGAAGCTCACTTAACTAGCTGACTTAGCTAGCTGACTGAACTACTTAGCTAGCTGAATTAACTAGATGATAACTATTTTTAGCTAGCTGACTTATCTGCCTGAATTAAATAGTTAGCTAACTAATTAACT
>NW_007002940.1:3886-5026 GCF_000164805.1 Carlito syrichta
ATCTAACTAGCCATTTGTCTAGCCAGTTGACTTAAATAGCAAGCTACCTAGATAGCCAGCAGGGTAGTCATCTGACTTAACTTGGTCACTTAACTAGCCAGTTGGTTAGACAGCTGACATAACTAGCTAGCTACCTTGCTAGTATGCTGGCTTGCCAGCTGACTTAATTAGCTGAATTAACTAGCTAGTCAGCTGGTAGCCAGCTGATTTAAGTGCCTAGCTACCTAGCTAGCTAGCAGGCTAGCCCCCTGAATTAACTAGCTGATTTAACAAAGTATCCAGGTGGATAGCCAGCACACTTAACTAGCTAGCTACCTAGCTAGAAAACTGGAAAACCAGCTGACTAAACTAGCTGCCATAACTAGACGCCTGATGGCTAGCCAGATGACTTAACTAGCTACCTACCTACATAGACTGCTGGCTTGCCAGCTCACTTAACTACCTAGCTAACCTGTGTGCCAGCCAGGTGACTTAACTAGCTAGCCAACTGGCTAGCCAGCTTTCTTAACTAACTCAATTAACTAGCTAGAAAGCTGACTTGACCAGCTGACTTAACTAGCTAGCTACCTAGCTAGCCAGCTGATTTAACTAGCTGTTGTAACTAGCTATCTACCTAGATAGCTATCATATAGCTAGCTGACTTAACTAGTTGACAACTAGCAAGATAACTGACATATCTAACTGACTTACTGGCTAGCTTCCTAGCTAGCCAGCTGACTTAACTAGCTGAAATATCTAGCAAGCCAACTGGCAGCCCATATGAACTAACTAGCTTTTTAACTAGCTAGCAAGCTGACTAGACAACTGTCTTAATGTGCTAACTTAACTAGCTACTCAACTGGTTAGCCATCTGACTAAACTAGCTGAATTAACTACTGGTCAGTTGGCAACCCAGCTGAATTAATGACCTAGCTATCCAGCTATCCAGCAGCCTTGCCAGATAACTAAACTAGCTGACTTCACTAAGTAACCAGATGGCTAGGCAGCACACTTAACAAGCTATCTACCTACCTTGTCATCTGATACCCAGCAGACTTAAATAGCTGACATAACTAGATAACCTGATGGCTAGCCAGCTGACTTAACTAGCTACTACTACATAGCCTGCTGGCTTGCCAGCTGATTTAACTACCTATCTAC
>NW_007002941.1:0-765 GCF_000164805.1 Carlito syrichta
GCCTCATGGCAAAATCATCTCCTGGGACTTGGACACACACAGATACAGACACACACACAGAGCAGAACCATCCTCATAGCTAGTTACCTCCTGGAAAACACACACACACACACACACACACACACACACACACACACACACACACACACACACACACACACACACACACACACGTAGGAGAACCATCCTTTAGCTAGAGTCCTCTCCTGGAAAACATACGCATGCACACAGGGCCCAGATGCTTTTTACTCCAGGCATATTTTTTCCTCATTTACTTTAAACATTTGGCCGTGGCTTCCTTTGCACAAAGCAATTCGAGGAGATCACGGTCTTTTGGAAATGAAAACTACCTCGCACACCAAGCTCCTTGCCGGAGTCCATTTTGAAAAACGCTTCAGCGCCGCGGTGATTTCAAGGAGAAGGGGCTGGTAGGACATGGTGGGTCTGGTTCTTTGTGCCCTTTCCTGCTGTGGACAGGGGGAAGCTGGGGTTGTGTCTCTAGAAAGTGGGTGGTGGGGCCGCTGAGAGGGCACCCTGCCACGAGCTGGGTGTTGTGGATCCTGCAGTCTCCGTGGGCATTACGACTGGCCGAGACGTGCTGCTCCAGAGAACAACCCTGTCCCTCAGGCAGGTTTCAACAGGAATAGGCATAATTCTGCCACCCGAGGCTGGCAGCTAAAAACAACCCAGAGTCTGAGAGGACGAGCTGCCAGCCTGCTGAGCCTGGCGGCTGGCAGGTGAGGATGATGCATCCCCATCCTGATC
>NW_007002942.1:0-758 GCF_000164805.1 Carlito syrichta
AAAATATAATGTTTCTTTTTATATTTCATATTTCTTGACTAGGCCAGAATTCATGTCCTGAATTCAGAACTAGATATTAATCAACAATTACTTGTGCTGGTGCAGCACCCCCTATTTGACAAAATAACAGTTGTCTAGGAAGTATCAGGCACAACTGATTGTATAAAAATTAAGTTGTTTGGTTTAGTACAAAATTCAGCATCTCTTGAATAAGAATTGGAGCCATCGGCCTTAAGACCATTAATGCCTTACCCATAGCTTATGTCAGTAACGTATCTGGTACCAATGTTCTGCTTTCATAACTGACTAAATCAGCCAGGATCGCTATGGAAATTTTCACCACCATGATCTTTATAAGTGAAATAAGTAAATCCATAATAAGGAAAGCATAATCTTGAAAAAGATGTTAAAGTGTACTAGAAATAATATATTATTAAACAACAATGAAAAAATCTAAGAGCAGTTTTTGCTCCTATATTTATAGGTTTTTAGGAGACTGAGACAAGTGGATCCCTTGCGCTCAGGAGTTGGAGATCACAGTAAACTATGATGGAGTCACTGCACTTTATGCTACACAAAGAAAAACTCCAAAAAACCCGCCTAAATATCCAGTGCCAATAATAATAATAATAAATCTCTAAAAACAACAGCACCGGTTTTCAGGGCCTAACACTGAAAATCTGTCAGAAACAACCACTCGAATATTCAGTGACTAACAGAAAATCTTTGACAAGCATTCGCCCATATATTTGATGCCT
>NW_007002943.1:0-780 GCF_000164805.1 Carlito syrichta
CACTAGGGCTGTTTGTTCTATCTTCAAATTATATTTTGAGTCAAATCATTTTTTATTACCCCCCAAAACACCTTGTAGTCTAAAATACTCTCTGCAAGAGCTTACCAAGTCTTTTTTCAGCTTTCACTCCAGTCCATTCCCTACACGATTTGATGATAGTTACTTAAGTTGTCACTTAAGTCTTGCCATATGCCTATGTAAGCCTTTAATGGATTTCCATTACCTTCAGGGGGAAAAAAAGTCTTTATCTGATTTCTCTTCTTACTTTGGACTCTGTCTCTGCCCACTTACTCCACTAAAGTAACACTATCTTCTCCCTACTCTTAAAATATATGCCAAGCACAGAGTTCCCCAGAGACTTGGTGATTCCTCTACCACCATTCTGGAAAGCACTTTCTTAAGACAAATGCATGACTCATTCTCTCACTTGATTAAGATCTGTTCTCATATGGCATCAGTTCAGGAACATTCCTAACCACTCAGTCCATAAACTCTCCCTCTGATTTTTTTTCTCCTTACATTACTTTGCTTTTGTTGTTATTTTTGTCATGATACATCAATATATTTACTTAATTATTATTATTATTATTATTATTTTTTTCTTTGAGTTAGAGTCTCACTCTGTCACCCAGACTGGAGTGCAGTGGCCGCTCCCAGCTACTGCAACCTCGACCTGCTGGGCTCCGGCGATCCTTCTGCTTCAGCTTTCCAAGTAGCTGGGTACAGGCGTGTGCTACCACACCCGGCTAATTTTTTGATTTATTGTAGAGATGAGGTCTC
>NW_007002944.1:0-784 GCF_000164805.1 Carlito syrichta
CGATCACCTGAGCCCAGGAGGCCAAGGCTGTGGCGAGTTGAGATCATGCCCCTGCCCTCCAGCCTGGGTGACAGAGTGAGACCCCAGCTCACCCAATAAAATAAGAGAGAAAGAGAGAGTGCTGTGTCTATCCACCTAGGTGGCAGCTCTAGTGAACAGAGGACACATGTAAGCTGGTGGGCACAGTCTTCACCCCCTAGGCATTGCTGGGGTCTGCTTGGTCTGCCTCTCAAACCCCACTACAGCTCGGTTTTGCTTCTGTCCCCTCTGAAGGCGCTTAGTGGTCTTGCTCATCTTCTCTGTAGTGTACACGGGTCTTGGCGCTTTCTGAATAACAAAATCTTATAGCCAAACTTTGTATTGCTAACGATTTGCCTATCCTCAGTCTCCTCCCAAGATATACGTATGTGTTTGTACAATATCTATGAAACAGTGATGTAAAGATGTATGTGCGCGCGCGCACACACACACACACACACACACACACACACACACACACACAGAAGAGAGATTACTGTCAACAAGATGCTGAACCTGATACTACCCATTCTCCGATATCAGTACAAGGTTATTTTTATCTGCCACGTCTCCATCGAAGGCCTTTAGAGGAAATGTGAACTGTGGCAGTATTTGTAGCGTTTTAAATATGATGTTATACTTTGATGCCTATAGCTATTTACATAACAATAACCTTTACAAATATGTGACTCTGACATTGGTCTTTCATTCATTTCTGCAGTAAGAATTCTCTATAAGCGACAAACGCTCAGAAAGAGAGTGATCC
>NW_007002945.1:0-716 GCF_000164805.1 Carlito syrichta
GTCCCCTTGAAGAGTCTGAACTTAAGCCTCCATGATGTCTCACCAGCACACGCTAAGTGTTGGGTTGTGTCTTTTCATGGTGGACACGAAAATCTTGTCATAGTACATGGTCACAGGTCCCTGTCAGCGTTAGCCCCCTCAGACCCATATGTCTCCTAAAAGTGGGACAGATGGTCTGTCTTCATCTGGAGGAAATAGAGGACACACCTGGGATAACTTGTTTTATTACAGATGTCAACACAGACAGCCTGGAATCTTGAATCATAAAGTGTTACCTATCCAGGTCTCATTTCTGTCTAGCATATAATGAATTAGTGCCAGCAATATTGAAATAGCAGTTTTGATTTTATTAAATCCTAGTCTGTTTTAAAAGGAAAACCTCATTATTTTGAATTAACCTAGGACCTTACATCTTTAAGTACCCACACAAGTACACCTGTTTAAATAAATAAATAAATAAATAAATAAATAAATAAATAAATAAATAAATAAATAAATCTTATAACTTGGGCCTATGTAGGATAAACCTGACATTGTTGCACTCAGCCTTACAGAAAGGTACTCCTAGTAGACAGTGCCAGCAGGCAGCCTGCTTTTGTTCTTCATTCCTTCCCACTGCATTGTTTGTTAAGTAATTTCTTAGATACTATAGGGGTGTGCAAGGAGCAGTCCAAGCTTTGCAACAGTTATGACCATCTTCCCTCCACTCTGTCTCC
>NW_007002946.1:0-545 GCF_000164805.1 Carlito syrichta
CCTTTGGGAGGCTGAGGTGAGTGGATTGCCTGAGCCTGCGGGTTCGAGACCCGCCTGGGCAGCGAGACCTAATCTCTACAATAAATCAAAAAATCAGCCAGGCGTGGTAGCGCACGCCTGTAATTCTGGCTACTCAGAAGGCTGAGATGTAAGGATCGCTGGAGCCCAGCAGGTCGAAGCTGCGGTGGCCGGGAGCGGCCACTGCACTCCAGTCTGGGCGACCGAGTGAGACTCCAACTCAAAAAAGAAAGAAAAGAAAAAGGACCGCTTAGTGCCTGAACCAAGATTTCAGTCTCTATACCTCCCTACACCATGCATGCAAACCTTACCCCTTTGTGCCTCAGTTTTTCAATCCTCTGCAAATTGAGAATAAATTATCCACTTCTACCTTTCTGGGAGTATAGTCAAGATGAAATTATATGTTATGAAAAAAGAGAAGAAGGTCTGAAGATTCTTTTGCTCCTCAGAGGAAGAATTGATGATCATTTTTCAATTTGGTGACCATGCACCTTTATGACTTACTGTATTTCTGCAGGTGGTTGACC
>NW_007002947.1:0-798 GCF_000164805.1 Carlito syrichta
GTTGCCAAGGCTACAGCAAAAGTCTGGTTAAGCAGAACTTCAGTTGCAGTATCAAAATTAGCTCTAACGTCTGAAAAACTTCAGCATCCCCCGGTTCAGCCCTATGTTTCCATCCCAGGTTTATCCAGTTCAAGAACTCCAACTTTGCCCCAGTATTTCCTTGGGCATTCCTTATCTCTTCCACACAACAAGACAGTAGAAGGACAGAGAAAGAGGAAGAACAAGAAACACTGTGAATCTGTCATGTCATGTCCACCTTCTTAGATGTTGTCATCATTCTAATATATTGTGGTATTTGGAGCATTTTCTTGTTCCTAGGACATCGAAATGGTTCTCCAGCGAATGCCAAAAGTCTGTTTCCTGTATGATTAATGCCACAGAATTAAAAGAGAGGAGGAGATCAGAAATGGTCTGCATTTCTTCAGAAAAGCTTCTTGGGATGGAGTGATCTTCAATGCTATTGACAGCTCATGAGGTGGTATGTGTCGAGATGTGAGGACACATCCATGAGGTGGGTGTGGGCAGAAATGTGAGCTTCATGCCCAAGGTAACTGAAAAATCCTCAGAGCAAATTTAACCAATACTAATTAACCTTATTGGACCAGCCAGGGTCAGGAGCATGCTTCACTCTGTTTCCCAAACCTCACCTCCATAAGAAGTTAATTTGTATTGCACAACCCAGTCTTCTGGCTTAGACAGATACATTTCGTATTTTTGAAATTACCCCAAATATTTATAGCTTGACTAGGCTAATTTAAAACACACAGTGAAGGCATGCACTGCTTTACTTCTCTGGGC
>NW_007002948.1:0-593 GCF_000164805.1 Carlito syrichta
GAGCCTTTTATCATTATGTATGGCCTTCTGTATCTTTTTTGATTTTTAATAGCTTGAAGGGTATTTTGTCTGAAATTAAGATAGCTACTCCTCCTTCCTTTTGTATTCCATTCACCTGAAAGTTTGTTTCCCATCCTGTTACTTTGAGTCTGTGGGTGTCCTTTCTAGTGAGGTGAGTCTCTTGAAGGCAATAGATTGTTGCCTGATGATATTTTTTCCATTTTGCCATTCTATGTCTTTTCAGTGGTGCATTTAGTCCATTCACATTTAGGCTAATAATTGAAATGCAAGAGTTGATCCCTGTCATAAGGTTCTTACAGAGTTGTTCCTGTTTGTTTGTTGTCTTTCTTTGGGTTTTGGAGTTGGTTCATGTGTGTTTTTAATCTTTTGCTGTACTCTTGTGAAGAATGTTGTTCTTTTTTCTTTTTCTTCTGTGGTCAGTACTTTCTTAAGTGTTTCTTGTAGAGGTGGTCTGGTGGCAGCGTAGGTTCTTAGGGATTGGATATCTGGAAAAGATTTCAATCTTCCCTCACTAACGAAGCTTATTTTGGCTGAGTAGGTTATTTCTTGGTTGAAATTGTTTCTCTTTTTAA
>NW_007002949.1:0-710 GCF_000164805.1 Carlito syrichta
CATCACCCAAAAAGAAACAAGCCTCCTACCCATGAGCAGTCACTCTCCATTCCCTCCTTTTCCAGCCTAGTAGCCACTAAACTGATTCCTGTCTGTTCAGATTCTGGGCATTTTGTCTAAGGGGGATTGTACAACAGGTGCCCTCTTTGGGCCCATGTCATGTTGCAATAGTGAGCCCCTTCCTGGTCTATGAAAGATGCAAGAGTACTCAGGAGCCAAAAAGCTGGCATCATAATGGCATCTCTCTCCCCTAAACTGAGCTTCAGGGCCAGGGCAGAGACGGGATACCTGGGAAATGTGACCCCAAAGTTTGCTGTCAAGAAATGGTTAGTTTCATGTGCTTCACAAATAGGAATAGATTCAGAAGGCCCTGCCCATCAACTGAGATGGGGAAACATATAAAGAATGGCTTCATTCTCAGTGCCATTTAGTATATGCAGTTTGGACAAGAAGCAAGGTGGCTCTTCTTGTAAACAAGGGAGTGGAGACTGGGCTCCTGCTGTGTCCCATGCTGAACTCAGCACTACCTGGACCTAAGCATTAGCACAGTCTGCGCTACCTGCTTTGGCTAGGTCCAGATAATTTGCTTCACCCCTTGACCAGCTTGGTCATGTCTTTGAGGACTAAGAGGTCCACATGGTTCCCGGATGAGTCACTGGCAAATAAAGTGGCCTTGGTGCTTACAGGTGCCTGGTGGCGGGGGTGGGGGG
>NW_007002950.1:0-709 GCF_000164805.1 Carlito syrichta
CCTTTATCAAGCTTGTTTCTCCCGTTTCGGTGTTGTTACCTTGAATCACCAGCAGGTGGTGCTATCTCATCTGCTCGCCCCAGAGGGGGTGGGGCCGGACAGGAACAAGATGGCTGCCTGCCTCTGAGCAAGCAACAGGAGCCCCACACTGAGCGGGCGGGACAGTCTCGCCCGCAGGATAGGTGGCAGAGATCCCAGCAGATCTTCCCTGAAGCGGTTCATTGTGCATCTCCTCGGGCCGTGTGGTATGATATGCTACCCCTCCCAGAGGCCGTGGCGGCGGTGGCACCAGCGACTGCTGCAGCGGTGGCAGTGGGGGGAGGGGCGGCAGTGGTGACAGCGGCGGCAGTGGGACCATTTGGAATGCAGTCAAAACTGTCCAGTCATTCTGATGGCAGCGGCTGAGCTCTGTCTGTAGAGCAGGCTGCAATGCTGGGGTCCCTAGCACCCAGGGACGAGAGTCAGAGACCCACTGCAGATCTCCCTTGCAGAGGGCTTCAGACGCCAGGTTGCCCTGTCACCATCTTGCACGTCCCCCCTCGATTCAGTTTTTCATCTGCAAAAAACATGGTCACTGAAATTCTAGTGGATAAATGACTGATTATCTCATGGATAATATAAAGAACTTTATAACAGGCCAGTTGATGACACAGAAATGGGATACCCAATGACAACCTTAATTCTGATGATTAAATTTGTAACAAAAAAA
>NW_007002951.1:0-436 GCF_000164805.1 Carlito syrichta
TATTTAACATATATGTGAAAATAAAAGTCTCCAGAAAGTAATCCCTTGATTGGTCCAAAAATTATTTTACCAGATAAATTCTTTGATCTGTGTGAAATAGTATGGTCCTTTAGATGAACTGTAGACTGAAACTTCTTATAATTACAACGATATGTCCACAATTACACGGCACAGTGCTTCTTTATGAAAATTCAGAAAACAGACATGAGGAAAATATATTTTAGAGTCTCAAAGAACTGCAGCTGTTATTTTTCAGACTAGGTAATGAGTGAATTTTTTGTGTATGTGTTTGTTTTTTTAAAAAATTATAAGAACAAGTAAATATTACTAGCTCTACCAGATTAGTCTAGGAAGAAGAAAATTTACACATGATAAAATACAAAAGAACGGAAGAAAGCTCAACCTATGATGCTGAATAAACCGATCACAGGATATC
>NW_007002952.1:0-684 GCF_000164805.1 Carlito syrichta
CATGTTCTCACTCACAAGTGGACCTTGAACAATTATCATAATACTACAATAAAAGGATTGGCAGTAACACGAAAATGCCATGAGGGTAGCAGGGAAGCGGGACTGGCAGTAGTGAGAATCTGCCTGGGGAAGGGTGGACACACCTCATCAACAAGGGTACCTGCATAATGAACAGTTTTATACCTAACCCTGAATTGTACCCCACATATTCATTTTTTTACTTTATTTATTTATTTATTTATTTTTTGAGTTGGAGTCTCACACTGTCACCCAGACTGGAGTGCAGTGGCTGTTCCTGGCCACCACAGCCTTGACCTGCTAGGCTCTGGCGATCCTTCCGCCTCAGCCTTCCAAGTAACTGGAACTACAGGCATGTGCTACCACACCCAGCTAACTTTTTGATTTATTGTAGAGATGAAGTCTCACCAAGTTTCCCAGGCAGGTCTCAAACCTGCGAACTCAGGCAATCCACTCACCTCAGCCTCCCAAGGCGCGGGATTACAGGTTGAGCCACTGAGCCCGGCTGTACCCCACATATTTAAAATAAAAAATTAAAAGTTAAAAAAATGAAATATCTGAAAGCCTATGTTCCTTGTAGAGACGATCTTTAATGACTACTGCTTTAGTAATGCAGTTTTAATGTTAAATGGCTTGTTTCCCACAAAATATATGGCATTAAACAGA
>NW_007002953.1:0-623 GCF_000164805.1 Carlito syrichta
GAGCTCAGCCTTGTGATCCCAGGGCTTTGTGAGGCTGAGACCACTGGCTGACCTGAGTTCACCAGCCGAGAACCACCTGGGCACCATGGCGAGATGTCATCTTTACCCTACAACCCAAATGAGCTAGCTGTGGTGGCAGGTGCCTGTCATTCTGGCTCCTCAGAAGGTGGGGACAGGCTCACCAGACCCCGGGGGGGCGAGGATGCAGTGACCGGGAGCAAGTCACTGCCCTAGAGCTTGGGCAATGGAGTGAGACTCCAACTCAAAGAAAAAAAGGAACAAAGGAAAAAAAAAGACGAGGATCCATTTGTGTATGCTCTTGGGATCATCGTGAACAGACAGAGATCATTTGGGAAGAAGGTCTCAGCCTTTGACCCAGAGTTCCCAAAAGATAGTGGATTGGCAGGAAACCAGGCCATGGCTTAGGCAGGCTGAGGTGGAAAACCACTGGAGCCTGGAGTTCAAGACCAGCCTGGGCCACGTGGTGAGACCTCATCACTCCCCGTAAGGAAAACACTGGACTTGTGCTTGGTGTCACCCATGGTCCCGGCTACACAGGATGTGGTGGCCTCTGTCCAGTGGTGTTCCTTGATATTGCCCCCATAGACAGAATGCGTGAGTCC
>NW_007002954.1:0-815 GCF_000164805.1 Carlito syrichta
CCTAGTTAGCTAGCTAGTTACATCAGCTATTTAAGTCAGTTGGCTAGCTAATTAAGTCAGCTAGTTAATTCTACTGCCTAGGCAGCTGCCTAGTTGGCTATCTAGCTAGTTAAGTCAGCTGGCTAGTCAGCTGGCTAGCTAGTTAAGTCACCTAGTTAACACAGCTTGCGAGCCCACTTGTTAGCTAGGTAGCTAGGTTGTTAAGTCAGCTGGTAAGACTGCAGGATACATAGGTAGCTATTTAGTTAAGTCAGCTGGCTAGCCACCTGGCTAGCTAGAATTTTCAGCTAGTTAAATCAGCTGCCTAGTCAGCTGGCTATCTACTTATGTCAGCTTGTTGAGTCAGCTGGCTAGCCAACTGGCTAGCTGGTTAAGTCAGGTAGTTAATTCAATTGGGTAGCCAACTAGCTAGCTAGGTAGCTTCCGAGTTAAGTCAACTGGCTAGCCACCTGACTCGGTAGGTAGCTAACTAATTTTGTCAGTTGGCTAGCTGGCTGTCTAGCTAGTTAAGTCAGCGAGTTAAGTGAGCTGGCTAGCCAGCTGGCTAGCTAAGTGGCTAGCTAGTAAAGCCAGTTGGCTAGCTGGATGTCTATCTAGTTAAGTCAGCTAGTTATGTCAGCTGGTTAGACGGCTTGCTAGCTAGGTGGCTGGCAAGTTAAGCCACCTTGTCAACAGGCTGGTCAAGTAGGTGACCAGCTATTTAAGCCAGCTCTCTAGCTGACTTACCAGCAGTGTGTCTGGCTAGATAAGCCAACTGGCTATCCCAAAGTCCAGCCTACTGGCTGGCTATTTAAACCAGTTGGCTAGCCTGCTGG
>NW_007002955.1:0-715 GCF_000164805.1 Carlito syrichta
AAAATAACAGCATGAATTTGTCTAAGTTTCCAGTTTGTGCATCCATTTCTCAGATATTGTGCTAAATCAATACATTTTTCACATATATTCAGAGTTGTGGTTTAGAAGTGGCTTAAGAAATTGCCATCAAGAAAATAAATGACATATGCTCCAAACTCCTCTTTACTTGTTTCTTAGAGGAACCACATCATTTAAAACTATATCAGCCCCCATTTTTAACTGATTTCCTTTTTATTGAATATAGTGTTCCAAGACCAGGTGGTATATATGCATTCTCTGCATTACTCCCTACTACATTCAACTATAAGCTATAAAACAAATAAAAAACAGAAGCAAAGGAGAGCTGGGAATGGTGGAAATAGAAGGTTGAGATGGGTTCAGTGGCTCAACCTGTAATCCCAGTACTTTGGGAGGCCGAAGCAAGAGGATTCCTGAGCCCACAGGTTCGAAACCCACCCGGAGAAGTTGACAAGACCTTGTCTCTACAATAGATCAAGAATTAGCCAGGCGTGGTAGCACGTTCCTGTAGTTCTGGCTACTTGGAAGGCTGAGGAGGAAGGATCACCGGAGCCCTGCAGGTCAAGGCTGCAGTGGGCAGGAGCAGCCAGTGCACTCCAGTCTGGGCGATAGAGTGAGACTCCAACTCACAAAAAAAAAAAAACAGGCTGGGAGTTCATAGAAGCACAGGCCATCATACTCTCCTCCCAAGTTTTTG
>NW_007002956.1:0-700 GCF_000164805.1 Carlito syrichta
GATTCCTGTTTACCTTTAAAAATACGTACTAAACATTTGGCAACTGCAAAACCCATGTCCCCTCTCAAAATAAAAACACAAACGGAAGGGGAAGGATTACAGGGTTCACCTTAAGACCAGAGATACATGCAAATATGGCACGAAGATTCTATTTATCCTGGAATCTGGCCTTAGTAGTACCGAGGATCCTAACTGACTTAGAGTGCCCAATACCCGTTTACAACTTTCAAGAGGACCAGAATGTTGCTGGAGTCCTGAAATGACCGATTCGTAATATCCACATGCTACATTCCTCCGAAACATTTCGGGAACTCTAAACCCTGTTTCTGCTTTGTCCCATAGCAGACACCCTGGGAATTTTTTGGATTGAGGACTCTTACAACAAAGATTTGTTATTCATCCTTCAGTGGAGGCCTTGTAGTGTCCTGTATGTGAGGACTCTCTTTCCCTAGAATCCTGTATCAAAACCCTGATTCTTGTTTAGCCCCTAGTAAGACGCCATGTAGATTTTTTGATAGAGGAACCGTGTAAAACAGATTTATTCTTTTTTCTTAGCAAGAGGCCATGTACTTTCCTGTATATGAGGACTCCTATTAACCACATTCATGCCTCAAATCCCTGATTCTTCGTTAGTCGTCAGCAAGATGCCCTGTAGATTTTCAAGGACTGAGGACTCATATCATACAGATTCCTTATTTTT
>NW_007002957.1:0-744 GCF_000164805.1 Carlito syrichta
TGCCCTTGTGACAATCCAGCTCCAGGTCTGTCTAAACTGTACCTGAAAACAGGTGTACTTTGCTCATAACTTTAGTGGCTTTAGCAGGCCCTGATACAAGAGATAATGAGAACAGTCAAGGCATCGATGGAGAGACAAGTTTAGATCAGTCCTCTTACTGTTTCTGTAAATAAAGTTTAATAAACACACACAGTAGCTCTCATTCATTCATTGTCTATGGTTGCTTTTGCACTACAAGGACAGAGCTGAGCATTTCTGACAGGGACTCTATGGCCTGTGCAGTATAAAATATTTACTATTTAACCTTTCACAAAAAAAATTTGCTGATTACTGGTGTACAGGTAGAGTTAGCAAAATGAGAGGGATATTACATATTGTTTTAAATTAATAATTCTAATACAGTATTTTCTCCAAATGGCATGCTAGTTCCTGTTTCATCTTTCTTTATGTTAAGTAGTAAACTGCATTTGTATCCACCCAGGATGACTGCTTGGACTTAAGAGCACTGATGTCACCTGTGAAATAAAAGATATTTACTGTAGAGGGACCTTTTATTTTTCCCTGGTGTAACTAATCTTGCAACCACATGTTTTATGTTGAATTGAGACATGATGCTTGATGTAGCCACTGACGTTATGCAATTTAAAATGATTCATTCCCTCCAGTTTAAGACAGCTGAACCCAGAACAATTTTGGAATGACAAAAGATCTAAAGATTTTTTATTGTAAAACATTTTTTTCTGA
>NW_007002958.1:0-584 GCF_000164805.1 Carlito syrichta
GACAAGGATGGGGGTGAGGCCTTTTTAAGCAACTTTCTCCAACTGCTTTTCAGGCTCAGTATGTGAGTGTGAGAGCTTCTCAAGGTATGCTCCCAGGACTACTGAGGGCATAATCCCTCTGGAAGGCTTCAGGGCATTTTTTTTCTGTGTGCCAGAAATCAGGATTTCTGGGGGATGGACCACGAGCCCCTCTGCGCCCCTGGACCTACCATTAGTGGGCTAATTCCACCTGAATGTGACTTTCTAACTCTGTCTCATCCTTCTCTGTGCAGTACTTCCCACAATTGGATGATATCTGGCAGCAATGGGGGAGCACTGCAGGTCACTGCTGTCATTGCTACTGCCCATAATTTGCCCACGTACTCCTGGCGGCCCACAGGCTTTTAAGAAATTAACTTCAACTGGTCCCGGTGTCTCAGCCTGTAATCCCTCGCCTTGGAAGGTTGAGGTGAGTGTATTGCCTGAGCTCGCGGGTTCGAGACCCGCCTGGGCAACTGGGCGAGACCTCATCTCTACAATAAAATCAAAAATTAGCCGGGTGTAGTAGCACGCGCCTGTATTTCCAGCTATTTGGAAGGCTGATG
>NW_007002959.1:0-806 GCF_000164805.1 Carlito syrichta
TGTGTCAGCTAGATAGCCAGCTAGGTATTCAGGTAGCTAGTTAAGAGCAGCTAGCAAATCTGCTAATTTCTTAACTGACTAATTGGCTAGCCACTCAACCAGCTGATCAGTTAACTAGTGACCCGTTCCCTTTCCATCAGGTCAACTAACTAGTTAGCTCACTCACTTGTCAAAAGGTCAGCAAATTAGTTGGCTCGCTTCCTGCCAACAGGTCAATTACTTATCAGTTCATTCACAGGTCAACACTTCAGCTAACTAGTCAGCTTGCTTGCCAGTCAACTTATTAAGTCAGCTCACTGGTCGGCTAGCTCATTGGCTGACTAGTTAAGGTAGCTCTCCCATCGGCTCACTTGATGGCTGACTAGTTATGTGGTCTCGCCAGACATCTCAATCGTTGGACGACTAGATAAGTCTGACTGGTCGGCTCACTAGCCAGTCAACTAAATTCAGCTGACCACTTGCTCACTCGCCAGCCAAATAGTTAAATCTGCTAAACAGTCGACTCACTCACTGGCCGACTAGTTAAGTCACATGAACTGTCGACTCACTCACCCTCTGACTAGTTAAGTCAGCTGACCAGTCGCTCACTCACCGGCCAACTGGTTAATTCAGCTGACCAGCCGGCTAACTCGCTTGCCGACTAGTTAAGTAAGCTGAGCAGTCGGCCATGTAGCGGGCCAATTAGTTATTTCACATAACCAATAGCCGACTTGTCGGGCCAAATTGGGAGCTGAGAAGTTAGCTCAGCTAACTAGCGGACAATAGACCAGTCAACTAGTCAGCCAAATAGTTGGCCGACTAGTTAG
>NW_007002960.1:0-704 GCF_000164805.1 Carlito syrichta
GCTTCAACCACTTGTGTACAGGGCTCTGCCAAATGCGGTTGGCATGGTGGATTTCATTCCCAAGACGTGAAGAGAACCCTGTGTTCACACCTATCCAAAAATTTCTCCAGGTATAAGGGACCATTCAAGAATCCTGTAAACGAGGTAGTCTTTTTTTTTTTAAGCAGTCTTTATTGAGAGGACCAAGAAACTCTGAAACTTGGAGGGGACCTGACAACATTGCTCACGAGGTAGTCTTTTATTATTATGGTCATGGAGTCTTGTTGGAGGTTGGTTATTGGACAACCAAATAATATTTTAGAACTTTCTTTAGAAACTTTTGGATGTTTTTACTATTGTGTAACAGCATTTGAGCAGTTTTTCCTACAGGATTTGAACATTGCTTTTGCTAAGATCATAATCAAATTTCCATAATTTTCAATTATTTAAATTTTTATACTAATGCAGAGCACTAATACTTACAACTTTGTAAATCTCCATTTTTTTTTATATATATATTGGGCCCCAAATCCTCTTTTTTCTGTGTGCCTAATTTTAAATGCTTGGTGATTAAAAGTGTCAGATTATTCGGATACTTTGTTTCAGAGTACAGCAGTATGTCTTAGTAGGAAAAATATTACGGGGATTCAACGGAAATACTCTTTTAAAAATATAAATTGCGTTAAAATATAAAGGGAATGTAATTTTATATTTCCTTCAGATAT
>NW_007002961.1:0-4236 GCF_000164805.1 Carlito syrichta
ACTTAAAGTTAGCTATCTTGCTTGGCAGCTGACTCTCCAGCTTACTTAAGTAACAGACTTAACTAGCTACCCAGCTGACTTAAATAGCTGACTTAACTAGCTAGCTACCCAGCTAGCCAGCTGACTTAACTAGCTGATTCAACTTGCTAACTACCTAGCTAGCTATCATATAGCTAGCTGACTTAACTACCTCACTTAAGTAACTAGCTAGCTGACAAATCAATCTGACTTAACTAACTAGCTGCCTAGATACACAGCTGACTTAACTAGCTGAAATAACTAGTGAGCCAGATGGCTACACATCTCATGTAACAAGCTTTGTAACTAGATAGCCAGCTGGTTAGACAACTGATTTAATGAGCTGGCTTAACTAGCTAGCCAGCTGACTAAACAAGCTGACTTAACTAGCTGGCCAGCTGTCTATCCAGGTGGCTTTATTGCCTAGCTAACTAGTTAGCAAGTTGCCTAACCAGCTAACTTAACTAGCTGACTTAACAAATTAGCTAGCTGGCTAGCAGCAGACTTAACTAGCTAGCTACCTAGCTAGACAGCTATATAGCCAGCTGACTTAACTAGCTGACATAACTAGCTAGCCTGATGGCTAGCCAACTGACTTAACTAGCTAGCTACCTAAATTTCTCACTGGCTTGCCAGCTGACTTAACTACCTCACTACCAAGCTAAACAGCTGACCAGCGAGCTGATTGAACTAGGTGACTTACTTGCTAGCCAGCTAGCTAGCAAGCTGACTTACTAGCTAGATACCTGCTAGGCAACTGGTTTGCCAGCTGATTTACTAACTGACTTAACTAGGTAGCCAGTTGACTCTACTAGCTGACTTAACTAGCTAGCTAGCTGGCTGGCCAGCTGAATTGACTAGCTAGCTACCTACCTATCTAGGTAGCCAGCTGAACAACATAGCTGACTTAAATACCTACCTAGGTGCCATAACTAGCTTACTTATATAACTAGCTTCCTAGCTGGCCAACTGACTTAACTACAAAAAATAACTAGCTAGACAAGTGTCTAGCCATCTGAATTAACTATGTCTTTAACTAGCTAACCAGCTGGAGAGCCAAATGACTTAATGTGCTGACTTAACTAGCTAGCCTGCCGGTTGCCAGGTGACTTAACTAGCTGACAAATTGCTATCCAGCTGGTTGCCAGCAGACTTTACTAGCTGACTTAACTAGCTGGCTACCTATCTAGCCAGCTGGCTAGCCAGTTACTTACCTAGCTGACAAGCTAGCAAGCTGGCTAGCCACCTCACTTAACTTGCTAGCTATCAACAAAGCCAGCAGACTAGCCAGCTGAGTTAACTAAGTGACTTGAACAACTATTCTGCTGGCTAGCAAGCTGATTTATCTAGATAGCTACCTACCTAGCCAGCTGGTTAGACAGCTGACTAAACTAGCTGACTTAACCAGCTAGCCAGTTGGCTAGTCAGCTGACTTAACTTGCTGACATCACTAGCTAGTCAGGTAGCTATCTAGCTGACTTAACTAGCTAGCTACCTACCTAACCAGTTGGCTAATGAGTTTTCTTAACTAGTTGAATTAACCAGCTATACAGTTGGCTAGCCAACTGTCTTAACTATCTCGCTACCTAGCTAGCCTTCTGGCTAGCCAGCTGACTTAAGTAGCTGCCTTAACTAGTAGCTACCTAGCTAGCCAGCTGACTTAAATGGTTAGCTAACTAGCTAGCTACCTAGTTAGCCAGCTGACTTAAATAGTTATCTAATTAGCTAGTTACCTAGCTAACAAGGTGACTTAAATAATAAGTTGCCTTGTTAGCTAGCTTACTTAACAAGTTAGATAACTGGTTAGCTAAGTCATTATCTAACGTTTTAGCTAGGTGAATTAATCAGCTGACTTATATTGTTAGCTAAAGAGCTGCCTAGCTTACTCAACCAGCTGGCTTAACTCGTTAGCTATGTAGCTATCTAGCTGACCATCCAGCTGACTTAACTCATTAGCTAACTACCTAGCCTAGTCAAATAGCTGACTCAACCCATTTGCTAACTAGCTAGCTAGCTGACTCAATCCTCTGAATTAACCCGTTAGTTAACTAGCTAACAACCTGATTCAGCCTGCTGACTTAACCATTTAGCTAACTATCTAGCTAGCTGTCTTAACCAGTTGACTAAATTAGAAGCTGACTAACTAGCTGACTTAGATAGCTGACTAACTACTTAGCTAGCTGACTTAACTGGCTGACTTAGCTAGTTAATTAACTGACTTAACTACATGTAATAAATAGTTAGCTAACTATTTAACTAGCTGAATAACCAGCTGACAACTAATTAACTAACTAGTTAGGTAGAATATTAAGTAGTTGAATTTAATAGTTAGCTATCTAGTGAGTTCTCTGACTTAGCTAGCTGACATAGTTAGCTAGCTAGTTAGCCAGCTGACTTAGCTAGCTGACTTAACTATTTGGCTAATTATATAATAGCTGACTTCACGAGTTGGTTAATGAGTTATATAACTGTTTTAACTAGTTGGTAAATAAGGTAAATAGCTGAATGAGCGAGTTGGTTAACGAGTTAGCTAGGTGATTTAACTTGTAGGTTAATGAGTTGACTGACTATTTAGCTGGTTTAACACATTGGCTGACGACTCGGCTGACTTGTTAGCAGGGTTAACAAGCTGGCCGACAAGTCGGCCGACTATTTAGCTGGGTTAACTAGTTGACTGATGAGTTTGCCCCCTATTTGGCTCAGTTAAGTAGTTGGCTGGCAAGATTCCTGACTTAGCTGACCTAACTAGTCTGCTGACTAATTATCTGACCTAACTTGTTGGCTGACACGTTGGCCCACTAGTTGGACGATTAGGTAGCTTACTTAATTAGTGGACCGGCTAGTAGGTCGAACGTTTAGCTGAATTGACTAGTCGGTCAAAGAGTGAGCCGACATGTGAGCTGACTTAATTAGTCACTCGTGAATGAGCCACCTGGTCAGCTGAATTAACTTGTTGACTGGCGAATGAGCCTATGTGTGCTCTGCCATAACTAGTCGACTGGTGAGTGAGCTTACCTGTGAGCTGACTCAACTTGTCAGCTGGTGAGTAAATGACTAGTTATCTGACCTGTTGGCCTTCGAGCGAGCCAACACGTTAGTTGACCTGTTGGTTGGTGAGCTAGCTGACTAGTTTTCTGATCAGTTTCCATGCAAGCAAGCCTACTAGTTAACTAACCTGATGGAGAGCGAGGGAGTCAATTAGATAGCTTACCAGCTAGCAAGTTGCTACCTGACTAATTAGCTAAGTAACTAAATGATTTGCTAGCTGACTTAACTAGCTAGCTGACAAGCTAGCTGGCTATATAGCTGACATAACTAGCTAGCAAACAAGCTATCTAGTTGTCTAGCTAGCTGACTTAACTAGCTATGCAACTGGCTAGTTAGCTGGCTAGCTGAATTATCTATCAAGCTGTCTAGCTAGCTGACTAGCTAGCAGACTTAACGGGCAAGCTGACTAGAAACCTGAGTAGCTAGCTGACTTAAGCTAGCTGAATATTTAGCTGAATTGCTAGCTCACTCAACTACTAACTGGCTAGCTACCTGTTTTAACTAGCTGACTAGCTAGTTGGCTGGCTAGCTGGCTTGCCAGCTGACATAACTAGCTAGCTACCTTGTTGGCTAGACGGCTAGACTGCTAGCTTAAATAGTTAGTTACCTGGCTGGCTGGCTGCCTAGGCAGCCGGCTAGCTTGCTAGCAGGTTGGCCAGCTTGCTTGTCAGCCGGCTTATATAGCCAGCCACCTTGCTAGTCAACTGGCAGGCCAGCCAGCTTAACTAGCTGGCCACCTACCTGACTAGCCTGCTAACCAACTGGCTTAACTTGCCAGCCACATAGCTAGTCAGTTGGCTAACCAGCTGACTTAACTAGTTGACTTAACTAGATGGCCTAATTTCTAGTCAGTTGAACTAACTAGCTTGCTACATAGCTAACCAGCTGGCTACCCAGTTTAATTTCTAGGTGACTTATCTAGTTAGCCTGTTGTCTAGTCAGCTGACTTAAATAGCAAGTAACCTAGGTAGGCAGCTGGCTAGTCATCTGACTTAACTTGGTCACTTAAGTATCTAGCCAGCTGGCTAGACAGCTGACATAACTAGCTAACTACCTAGATAGCATACTGGCTTGCCAGCTGACTTAATTAGCTGAATTAACTAGCTAGCCAGCTGGCTAGCCAGTGAACTTAATTGCCTAGCTACCTATTTAGCCAGCTGGCTAGCTAGC
>NW_007002962.1:0-793 GCF_000164805.1 Carlito syrichta
CTCCTATACACATCTTACCTCCTTCCTCATGCTGCCGCTCTGCCTTGTGTTAATCTCTTTCCCTTTAAAGATTTTTTGGTGAGGATGTTAATGCTAAGGTCTGTAAAGAGAACCGAGATAAGACCATTATTGTTTCTTATTTCCTGTTATAAAATATTGTTTGTTTTGTAGGGAGCTAGTGCTTGCTAGATAAAGAAAAAGAAATCACCACTAAAAAGACTGGGTAGCCGGGCTCAGTGGCTCAGCCTGTAATCCCGCACCTTTGGGAGGCTGAGGTGAGTGGATTGCCTGAGCCTGCGGGTTCGAGACACACCTGGGCAACTTGGCAAGACCTCATCTCTACAATAAATCAAAAAAAATTAGCCGGGCGTGGTAGCGCACGCCTGTAGTTCCAGCTACTTGGAAGTCTGAGGCGGAAGGATCGCCAGAGCCCAGCAGGTTGAGGCTGCGGTGGCAGGAAGCGGCCACTGCACTCCAGTCTGGGCGACAGAGTGAGACTCCAACTCAAAAAAAAAAAAGACTGGAGATGAGGCAGAAAAGGAAGTTTAAAAAAACTGCAGTTACCATTACAAAGCAGAAAAGATCATTTAGGAAAATACACACTGAATGTAAATCATCTTAAATGCTATCAAATTGATATTAAATATTTTCTCTTGAGCCTAAAGCATACGGGTTATGAGTTTTCTCATTATAAAACAGGCATAACACAAAATTTACTATTTTACATTTTAATGTACATTCCATGATGTTATGAACTTTCACAATGCTGTGCAATCATATCTATTATCAGTCT
>NW_007002963.1:0-777 GCF_000164805.1 Carlito syrichta
AAATTTTTAGAAATGTAATTTTGGTAAAATACACAAAACATTTACCATCTTAATCATTTTTAAGTGTATAGTTTTGTTAAAAGAAAAACTTTAGATAAATTCAATTTAACAGAATTTGAACAAAGACTGATTCGAGAATTGGGCAACATACCCTGAACAAAAAAAGGTTCAAATCAACTCTGGGGCTGTCACGTGGTTGGATAATATTTATGGATAGAAAAATGAAAATGACATATAGACAACGGAAGTAAGTTGCAGAAACAGCTGGATTGGTTACAACTTGGCGTTTGTCTTACTTAAATTTGGTTTGAACAGTTGGCCGCCTGTGACTAACCAAAACACTGATTGGTATAAACGTGAATTAACAGTCCATTTACACACTGAGCTAGGCTACAATTCACTATGCACGAACTCTGTAAGGATGCAGCTTTAGGCCAAACTTAATTTAACAGTTTAATAGTGCGAAGTATAGCCATGTCGTTGGGCACCTGTCTTCAAAACTCTTTTTATCTTGCAGAACTAAAACTACACCTGTCAAACAACACCCCATTCCATTCCACCAACGCTGGCAACCATGATTCTATTTTCTTTATGAATTTGACAATTCTAGGTTCCTCAAGCAAGTGGAATTATAAAATATTTATCTTGGCCGGGCTTGGTGGTTCAACCTGTAATCCCAGCACTTTGGGAGGCTGAGGCAAGTGGATTGCCTAAGCCTGCGGGTTTGAGACCTACCTGGGCAACTTGGCAAGACGTCATCTCTACAACAAATCCAAA
>NW_007002964.1:0-745 GCF_000164805.1 Carlito syrichta
ACACGAATTTGGGTTTTTGAAGCATAAACTAGCAAAATGAAATCCTCAAATACAGGTAACTGCACTGACTTTTCCTAAGAAAGAAAAAGGAATATGGGTGACATATTTTCTCAATCCCCAAAAAGGTACATGGCGTCTTCCTAAGATCTAAAGAAGAATCAAACATTCTACGCCAGTATCTTGTGAACAGCAGTAGAAATATACAGGCAACTGTACTGCTATTGCTAAAAATTAAGAATGTGGGTTATACAAGTCCTTATTCCTGAAAATCTGCAGGGCATCTTGCTGACGGGTAAAAAGAATCAGGGATTCGAGGCATGAATGTGGGTAATAGGAATCCTCATATACAGGAAATTACACGACCCCTTGTAAAGAAAAAAGAAGAAATCTGTTTTCCACGGCTCCTCTCTCAAAAAATTACATGGCGCCTTACTAATGGCTAAACAAGAATCAGGGTTTTGAAACAGGAATCAAGGGAAAGAGAGTCCTCACATACAGGACACTACACGGCCTCCAACTAAATACGAATAAAGAATCATTGTTGTACGCGGCCTAAATCCAAAAAATTCCAGGGTGTCTGCTATGGGACAAACAAGAAACACACCTTTGATCTCCCCAAATATTACTCAGCACTTTAGCACGAGGAGATTATGAATCGGTCATTTCAGGACTCCAGCAACATTCTGGTCCTCTTAAAAGTTGTAAACGGGTATTGGGCACTCCTAGTTCATTAGGTTCCTGGGAA
>NW_007002965.1:0-710 GCF_000164805.1 Carlito syrichta
CCCCTCTTCCAGGCATACTGAAAAAGAACCTATGTTTTGACAAGATCCCTGATGATTCTTACACATGTTAAGTTTGAGAAGTTTGTGAGCCTAAAAATTAGAGATAAAACTATGCTTAAGATTGTTGTGAAGGGAAAGTATGGTTTCATCAGCTACTTAAGGTCCTGCCAGTAGCAGAACAAGTTAGCACTGTTTTCAATTTTCTATTTTTTTTTTGGTATTTTCTTAATTCACACACACACACACACACACACACACACACTCATGCTTATACACAAACTCCACTTCTTAATGAGTCTCCATATCTTCAATCTTTTCTCCTTCCTCCTTAGTGATAATTGCTGCCAAAATTATCTTTCAGAAATAGAGGTTGACTAGACATTATACTACTCAAAATGATTTGCTCACTCTTTGTTTCTCTATTGGCTCAATCTGCCTTTTTGTCCTTGTCTCTTAACTGTCTATGCACCCTGACCCAAAATCATACCAAGTGACTTATCATGCCCTGGACACAGCATATTCTTTATAATCTCATGTCCTTGCATATGCTAATTCATCTTCTGAGACTCTCCTTTTATTTTTCACCTGATAATTTGTATTCATACTTGAAGACCCAATTCCCATGTCTTCTAGATGAGGCATCCATTTTTAGCCAGACAGAATTAGCTGCCCTGTTTAGACAGACAGAATTAGTTGCCCTGTTTATAGGG
>NW_007002966.1:0-673 GCF_000164805.1 Carlito syrichta
CCATTGTTGACCTGCTGGGCTCTGGCGATCCTTCTGCCTCAGGCTTCCAAGTAGCCGGAACTATAGGCGTGCACTACCATGCCTGGCTAATTTTTTTATTGATTGTAGAGTTGAGGTCTTACCAAGTTGCCCAGGCTGGTCTTGAACCGTGGGCTCAGGCAATCCACTCGCCTTGGCCTCCCAAAGTGCTGGGATTATAGGTTGAGCCACTGACCCCATCCTACAACATTTCATTCTAAAAATGACTGATCATGAATAATCAAGCATTTGTCTTGCCTCTTTTATGGGAATTGGATGTCATATTACTGCTTATCTGACACATAAAATCTCTTTATGGAATAATCATGGGATATATAGCTAAGGCTGACCGAGAGTTACCATTTTGCAACTCCTAGTAAAACAAGGGATCCACAATAATCATCTTTGACCACCTAAAAACCATAGGTGAAAGACTGATAGATAACATAATCATCAGCTGGAAAAGGCTGACAACAACTTGAGATCATTTATTAATCTTAGTATCCCTAGATGTAAGACAGATAGTACTTGATCTACCAATTTATATGCAACGTGGAGGACCAGAAGATAAATGGATATCTTCTCTTAAATCACAAATCAGTACTCAGAAAAACTCAGATGCTGTGACTGTGACACTGTCAGCTGTTTTCCCCAA
>NW_007002967.1:0-739 GCF_000164805.1 Carlito syrichta
CCTGCACAATGAATGTTTGTGTACCTAATCCTGAATTGTACCCCACACTTTTAAAATTAAAAAAATTAAAAATTAAAAAAGTAAAGAAAAGAGATGGCTAGGAGGGGAAGGGAGCAGTACTTAAGGGCACACATAAATATGGAACATGGGCACGTGTAAGAATATGGATTATCCCAGAAAGCAAAGAGGCATAGGTGTTTATTATTTTAAAAAGAAAAAACAGAGCAAGTAATCAAGAGAGGTGAATGAGGCTGGGCATGATCCCATCACCTTGGGAGGCTGAGGCAGGAGAATCACTCAATTCCAGGAGTTCAAGACCAGTCTGGGCAAGACCTCATCTCTACAAAAAATCAAAAATATTAGCTGTTATGGTGGTGTATGCCTATAATCCAAATTACTCGAAAGGCTGAGGAGGGAGGATTCCTTGAGCCCAGGAGGTCAAAGCTGTGGCAAGCTGGGATCATGCCACTGCCCTCCAGCCAAGGCAACAGAGTGAAACTTACTCCAAAAAACAGAGAGAATTGAAGCAATACGAAAATGAGAAGCAAGATAATGGTAAAAGAGGGTATAGCTTCTACTAGTTAATATCACTTTTATTATGCAAATATATTTAATTTCTTTAATAAGATCTCTCTGGAATTATCTCCTATGGCAAATAGGCTCCTGGCTGGCTTGTTTTATACAGAAGCTCAAATTGAAGTAATCACATGTCCTTTCAATATCTTTTTAAGTACAGAAT
>NW_007002968.1:0-709 GCF_000164805.1 Carlito syrichta
CCTGATCCTTCTCTATGATGGGTGTCCCAGTGACTAGCCCTTATCTATGATGATTGTCCCAGTGACAAATCCTCTTCAAAAATTGGTGCCCTGGTAACTCACCACCATTGTTTGGCATTTCTCTGTGAATGGTGTCTCATTGACTGGGACTCCTCCATATGATTGTCTCAGACGCTGGCCCTGCTCTATTTTAAGTATTCCAGTAATTGTGCCTCCACTGTGATTGACCAGTGACTGAACCTTCTTCATAGTGTTTGCCCTAGTGAATATCCCTATTCTGTGTTGGGTGCCCCACTTACTGAGACTCCTGCAAATGAGTGCCTCAGCAATTTTCTTTTCTCTGCGTTTGGTGTCCCAGTGACTGGGCCTTCTTCATAATGTGTGCTACAGTGACAAGGTCTCACATGTGACTGGTGCACCAGTGACTTGCCTTCATATATGATGCATACCCCAGTGACTGATCATTTACTGTTATATTTGTCTTGGTGACTGATCTCCTCTGTGATGGGTGACTCAGTGAATTGCTCCCTTCTGTGATGGATGCCTCAGTGAGTGGCAATCCTCTCTTTTGGGTGTCTTAGTGAATGAGTTCCTCCTGTGATGAATGCCCCTGTCATTAGCATTCTTCTGCAATGAGTGCACAGGTGGTTGGCCTCCTCCAATGGGTGCCTGAGTAACTGATCCTCCTCTACAATGGGAGTCCTAGTAA
>NW_007002969.1:0-725 GCF_000164805.1 Carlito syrichta
CCATCTAATTTTTTTCAGTTACCTACCCATATAAGTTTATGTTTGAGGAAAGTTGCCTTTCTGATGCATAGACATCAGTGTCAGTCACATTTATTGAATCATACATAGCTTCCCACAGAACTGAACAAATATCAAAAAATCCTTTAGATAGATACAAAGATACATAGTTGATAGATACAGAGATATAGAATTCTGTGAGCATGGGGAAATATAGAAAGATGTAAAGGGTTTGAGAAAAAGGAAGAAAGATAATTGTCTATTAAAAAGCAAAAATTTAAAGAGGTGTGGAGTTTAATATACATACGTATGCACATACTTAAAGTATATGACATATGACATCAATAGCAGAAAGGAAGAGAGTAAATATGAAAGTATATTTCATGAAGCTCTTATATGTAATATGATATAATATTTGAAAATTGTGATAGTTAAAGATGCATATTGTATATGACATTTAGAGTAATCATTAAAATGGCAGCACAAAAAGTGTGACTGATGATCATTTAGTAAACTAATAACACAATAGAGAAGATAAAAGTGGAATGCTAGCAAATGCTTAATTTAAAAACAAGAGAGAAAAGGTGAATAAAACTGTCGGTGACCTGCACTGACCAGGGAAGGGTTAGGACCGCACCGGTGAATCAGAACGGAGAGAAGAAAACTACTCGGAGGCAGCTCTTTCTGGGAACAGTCTGGCCAAGACTGAAAGCCGATTTTATTCAAAC
>NW_007002970.1:0-767 GCF_000164805.1 Carlito syrichta
TCGCCAGCTGACTTAACTAGCTAGCTACCTAGCTAGCCAGCTGGGAAGCCAACTGAAATAACTAGCTGACTTAACTAGCTATCCTGCTTGCTAACCAGCTGACATAACTAGCTTGCTACCTAGCTAGCCAGCTGACTAGCCTGCTGACTTAACTACTTGACTTAACCAGCTAGCCAACTGGCTAGCCACCTGACTAAACAAGGTGACTTAACTAGTGAGCCAGATGGCTAGCCAGCTGAATTAACTAGCTGACTTATTTAGCTAGCCAGCTGGCTAGCCAACTTGCTACCTAGCTATTCTGCTGTCAAGCCACCTGACATAACTATCTGACTTACATAGTAGGCCTGATTGCTAGTCAGCTGAATTAACTAACTTGCTATATAGCTAGCCAGCTGACTAGTCATCTAACTTAACTAGGTGACTTAACTATCTAGCCAGCATGCTAGACAGCTGACTTAGCTATCTAGCTACCTAGCTAGCCAGAAGTCAAGCCAACTGACTTAACTTGGTAGCATAACTAGCTAGCCAGTTAGTTAGCAGGCTGATTTAACAGCCTAGTTACTTACCTAGCCAGCTGGTTAGCCAGGTGACTTAACTAGCTAGCTACCTAAGTAGCCCACTGGTGTGCCAACTGACTTAGCTACCTAGCTAACCAGCTGGTTAGTGAGCTGACTTAACTAGGTTGTTTAACTGCCTAGCTAACTGACTAGCCAACTGAATTAACTAGCTAGCTACCCAACTAAGCAGCTGACTACCCAGCTGACTTA
>NW_007002971.1:0-565 GCF_000164805.1 Carlito syrichta
TTCCAGTATTATGTTAAATAAGAGAGGTGTCAGTAGACATCATTGTCTTACTCCTGTTACAGGGAGTGTTTACAACTTCTGTTTATTAAGTATGATGTTGGCTGCCGGTTTGTCATAGATGGCTCTTATTATTTTGAGGAATGTTTCTTCAATGCCTAGGTTTTAAGGGTTTTTTATTTTTTATTTATTTTTTAGTCAAGATGGAATGTGGAAATTTATCAAATGATATTTCAGCATCTATTAAGATAAACATTTGATTCTATGTTTTGTATATGTTTATGTGGTGAATTACATGTACTAATCTGCATATGTTGAGCCAACCTTGCATTCTAGGAATGAAGTCCATGTTATTGTGACGGATAATCCTTGTAATGTGTTGTTGGATGTGATTTGCTAGTAACTTGTTGAGAAATTTTGCATCTATGTTTGGAAAAATTGGCATGTAGTTTTCATTCCTTGTTGGGTGTTTCCATGTTTTGGTATAGAATGAAATTGTTTTCATAGAATAAAATAGAAGAGGAATTCCTTCCTTCTCAATTGCCTGAAATACTTCCAATGAAATTAG
>NW_007002972.1:0-668 GCF_000164805.1 Carlito syrichta
CTGGCTAGGTAGAGAGCTAGTTTAGTCAGCTGTCTAGTCAGCTGGATAACTAGTTAAGTCAGCTAGTTTAGGCACCTGGCTGGCCAGCTGCCTAGCTCGTTTATCAAGTAGTTAATTCAGCCTGCTTACCAGCTTCCTAGCTAGTTTAGTCACCCAGTTAAGTCAGTTGGCTATCCTGCTCCCTTGCTAGTCAAAAAGCTAGTCAGTTCAGGTGGCTAGACAGCTGGTTAGTTAGATATTTCAGTGAGTTAAGTCAGCTGGCTAGCTGGATAGCTAGCTAGTTAATTCAGCTATTTATGTCGGCTGGATAGCTAGTTAAGTCAGCTAGTTAACTTGGCTAGCTAGCTAAATATCTAGCTAGGTATCTAGCTAGTTTTTTCAAATGGCAGTCAGCTGGCAATTTAGGAAACTAGATAGTTAAGTCAGCTAGTTAAGTGAGCTGGTTAGCTACTTAATCAGCTTGTTAAGTCAACTGGCTAGCCAGCTGCCTAGCTGGGTAGCTAGCTATTTAATTCAGCTGGCTAGCCAACTGTTTAGCTAGGTAGCTAGGTTGTTAAGTCACCTGGCAATCCAGCAAGATACATAGGCTACTAGCTATTTATGTCAGGTGGGTAGCCACCTGGCTAGCTAAGGATATCAGCTAGCTAAGTAAGCTGGCTAGCCAGCTG
>NW_007002973.1:0-726 GCF_000164805.1 Carlito syrichta
CGATCCTGGTTAAAATCTCTGATTCTTTTTTTGCCCTTTCCAAGATGCCCTTTACAAGATGTAGATTTTTGCGATTGAGTAATCGTGTCACCCAGATTCCTTATTCTTTGTTAGCAAAAGGTCATGTAGTTGCCTGTATATAAGTACTCCAATTCCCCAGATTCATGCTTGAAAACATATTGATTCATGTTTAGCCTATATCAAGACGACCTGAAGTTTTTTTGTGATTGAGGACACGAATAAGCCATAGCTCTTATTCTTACATAGCAATAGGCATTGAAGTTTCCTTTATGTGAGGACTCCCATTACCCAGATTCCTACTTCAAAAACCTGATTCATGGTTACCTCTTAGGAAGACGGCCTGTGGTTTTTAGGATTGAGGACTCATGTAACCAAGATTCCTTATACTTCCTTAGCAATATGAAGTGTAGTTTTCTCTATATGATGACTCCCATTACCCAACTTTCTGCTTCACTCTGCAGGTTGCTGAGGCAGTTCCTGATGACCGAGATTTCCAGGTGTTTGGACATCAAGAGAAAGACTCCCATAATATTCTTTGGAAACTGGAATTCAAGATTCCTGGATCCCTTTCACAAGAACTCCCCAAAATGTGGAATCTTCTAAACCCAACATCCCAATTCTGACCTGCCTGCCCACAAGCATTTTCTGTATTTTGAGGTCACGTGAATTGAGGAATTTTGTACCCATATGCCTTTTGATTCTAGG
>NW_007002973.1:1960-3235 GCF_000164805.1 Carlito syrichta
ATTCGTTTTTTGCCCTTAGCAGGCACCCTGAAGTTTTTTTTGGAATTGAGGACACGTGTAAACCAGATTCCTTATTCTTCCTTAGCAATAGACAGTGCAGTTTCCTGTATATGAGGAGTCCCATTACCCACACTCCTATTCCCTAAAGCTGATTGGTACTCATCTCTTAGCAAGACATTCTGTAGATTTTTGTGATGGAGGACTAGTGTAAGCAAGATTCGTTATTCTTCCGTAGTAACAGTTTTTGTAGTGTTCTGTATATGAGTACTCCCATTACTTAAATTCCGGTTTCATTCTCAGCAAGACGCTGAGACATTTCCTGGTGACCTAGAATTCAAGTTGCTTGAATATCAAGAGAAAGACTCCCATAAAGTTCTTGTGGAATTAGAACCCAAGAATCCTGGTTCCCTTTTCAAAAGACACCGTAAAATATGGCGACATAGAAGCCCAGATTGCTGATTAAACCTTATCAAGAGACTTTGTAGATTTAGGCGATTGAGAACTCCAAGAACCAGATTCCCGTTCGTTTCTCAGTAAGATGCCCAGATTTTCCCTTTGTATGTGAATTCCATAACTCTGTATACAAATTGCAGATGCCCAAATATTCCCCAGGGACGTGGAATCCATGCTGCCTGATTACATTTTAATAAATTGTAATAAATATTTGGCAACAGCAAAACCCTCGGCCCCTCTGCAAATAAAAGTACAAACGGAAATTTAAGGATTACCAAGATCATATTTAGACCAGAGTTACATCCAATTACGGCAAGAAGATACTTTTGTCCCGAGGAACCTAAGGGACTTGTACTACCAGATACCAGTTTACAATTCTCAAGAGGACAAGAATGCCGCTGGAGACCTGAAATGACTGATTCATAATACCCACAAGTCAAATATCTCCGACACATGAGATGAGCTTGAAGTCCTAATTCTTGTTCATCCCATAGCAAGACATCCTGAGAATTTTTCGGATTGGGTACTCGTGTATCACAGATTCCTTATGCTTCCTTAGCGAGGGGCCATGTAGTGCACTGTATGAGGTCTCCCTTTCCCCAGAATCCTGTTTGGAAACCCTGATTCTTGTTTAGCCCTTAGAAAATGTCATGGAGATATTGTGTTGGAGGAACAGTGTAACACAGGTTTCTTCTTTCTCCATAGAAGGAGATCATGTAGATTCTGCATATGAGGGCTGCAGTTACCTATGTTCCATCTTCTAAACCCTGATTCTTGTTTAGCCCACAGCAGATGGACAGTTGATTTTTAGGACTGAAGACT
>NW_007002974.1:0-795 GCF_000164805.1 Carlito syrichta
CACGGAGTTAGTAGCTCTGTAAAAGGTATGGACCTTTAAGCCCAAATTGCTGATTAAACCTTATGAAGAGGCACAGTATATTCTGGCGAATAGGACTCTTAGAACCGAATTTCCTTTTCTTTCTCAGCAAGATGCCCTGATGTTCCCTCGTGATTTGGATTCCAAACTCTGTATACAAATAGGCAGATGCCCAGAAGTTTCCTAGGGACGTGGATTCCATGAATCCTGATTACCCTTAAGAGTATCCAATAAATATTTGGTAACCTCAAAACACCAAGCCCCATTCGAATTGAAGGACAAACGTAAGTTTTAGGATTACAAGGTACATCTTAAGATGAGAGTTACCTGGAAATATGGCGATAAGATTCTTTGGTTCCTGGAATCTCCCCTTTGTTGTCCCAAGGAGCCCAAAGGACTTGGACGTCCACATTCTCATTTACAACTATCATGAAGAGCAGAAGGTTGCTGAGGATCTATAATGACAAAATTTTCATATCCAAGAGGCAGTTAGCACTAAATAATGTGGGGAATTAAAGCCCAGATTCCAGATTAGCCCCTATAATGTGACCATGCAGACTTCTTGGATTTGCGACCCATGTAACCCAGATTCTTTTTGTTCTCAGTAAGACTCCTGGACGTTACCTGGCGATGTGGAAGTAAAAACTCTTATATACCAAAGTTCATTACCCCAAATGTTCATATGACCCTGAATCCAAGATTGCTGAATCCCCTTTAAGATATGTCTTAAATATGTGGAACTCCTAATCCCATGTTACAAAATCAATCTAAAATTCC
>NW_007002975.1:0-683 GCF_000164805.1 Carlito syrichta
CTGATGGGTGACCATTTTCTGGGCCTCCACCAAAATGTTTGTACCAGTGACTGTCCTTCCTCTTTGATGGGTATCCCAGTGTCTTTGCCTTTTTTAACTAGGAACTTATTTCATAGAAACTGCACTTTGGTACCCTAGTGACTGACTGTCCTCCATTTGGGTTCCTCAGTTAATAGCCCTTCTGTGTAATAAGTGTTTCAATAACTTGGCCTTCTTTATAATTCGTGTCCCAGTGACTAGCCCATCTCTTTGATGAGTACACGAGTGACTGAATCTCCTCTGGGATGACTGTCCCAGTGACTGACTCTTCTCTGTGATAGATGCCACAGTGAATGTGTCTCTGCAATACTAGGAGCCCCAGTGACAGGGTCATCACTATGAAAACTTCCCTGATGTCTCATTCTCTGGGATTGCTGCCACACGGATTTTGCCTGCTCTGTGATGAGGGCACAGTCACTGACTTTCTCTATGATTGAAACCCTATTGACTGAGGCCCTCCTAATGGGTATCCTAATGTCTTGTCCGCTACTGTGATGGGTGCCTTGTGACTGGCCATTGTTAATGGTGATTGCAACAGTGCCTGGCATTACATTGTTATGGATGCCCCCAGTGACTGGCTCTCTTCTGTGATGTGAGTTCCAGTGATTGCTGTGTTTCCATGTTGGTTGGCCCATGACTGACTC
>NW_007002976.1:0-688 GCF_000164805.1 Carlito syrichta
AAGGTCTAAATATTTGTGTCCCACAAATTTTTATGCAGAAATATAGCCCTCAGTGCAATAATATTATGAGATGGGACTCATATTTAGAATGTTATTAGATCATTAGGGCTAAAGCCCTCATGAACAGGATTATTTCCTTTATAAAAGATGTCTCAGGGAGCTCATTTCCTTTTCCACTATGTGATAACACAGCAATAAGGAGTCATTTATGAAGCAGAGAATGATCCTTCATCAGACACAGAATCTCCTGGCACCTTGATCTCAGACTTTCTGACTTCTACAACTATTAGAAATAAATGTATGTTTGTAAGCCACTTGGTTTAATGTATATTGTGATTGCAGGTAAAATAACCTAAGACAATACCTAAAATCATGTGAACTTACAAAAATTATTTGAACTCTCTGATCCTCATTTTTGTGGTATAATAAAATAATTTTAATGATTATCTTATCTATTTTCAGTCATAGAAGTAACACGTAGCTGACAGATGGTATCCAGTATATAGTGAACAAAGGTATTCTGAAATATTGTATTACCTTTCACTTCCTTTAGACGTTTGTACATATTCTTGTTTCTGTAAGTTATTTCCTTTAAAAAATTGAATAAAGACATTATTTATAATAGATATAATCAAATAATTTAGCTATGTTAAAATATATCTGTGAAACTTGTCATAATTGTAGAAAA
>NW_007002977.1:0-677 GCF_000164805.1 Carlito syrichta
ATCTTATCAAAAGTAAATATATAATTTTAAATGCCATTAGTATAGATTAAAAAAGAATTTTTAAATGTATCTGTTCATATGACTGTTTATTTATATTGCTTCCTCTATAACTTGCCTGTTTATGTTTGTGGTCCATATTTAATTGGAAAACTCATGTTTTTATTTTATTTACAATAACTCTTTTAGCATTAACTGTATTAACTCCTTGCATTTTAAAATTAGCTGGTAAGAATTCTTTGCAACCACATAGATAGCATCTACCTCCCAACCAGCTAAAAAACTCACTATTTATGTGGGCTGTGTCTTGCAAATTTTAGGAAATATACATGTCTTTCTTAATGGATTTGTGGGAAAAATAATAATTGCTGGATCACTTTAGTTTTTTTTAGTGTAGTAGTCATCGTACATGCTAAGTACTGAATTGTGTATATTGAAAAGAAATAAAGACTTATGGGTTCTCTTGCTAGCAACATCATAGATACATTCATGATCTTACTCTAAATTATATAATCTCTCCTCATTCTTACTATTTTATCTAAGAAACAAGAACTTTTTTTTTTTTTTTGCATAGAACGGGAGTATAAATTGGTGTTAATTTGACCCTGAACTTCGTAGACATGGCTGCTATCCAAATATAAGAACCACTATTATTACATCAAGTTTCAAATACCAACTGG
>NW_007002978.1:0-669 GCF_000164805.1 Carlito syrichta
AAACTCTTTTTATCTTGCAGAACTAAAACTACACCTGTCAAACAACACCCCATTCCATTCCACCAACGCTGGCAACCATGATTCTATTTTCTTTATGAATTTGACAATTCTAGGTTCCTCAAGCAAGTGGAATTATAAAATATTTATCTTGGCCGGGCTTGGTGGTTCAACCTGTAATCCCAGCACTTTGGGAGGCTGAGGCAAGTGGATTGCCTAAGCCTGCGGGTTTGAGACCCACCCGGGCAACTTGGCAAGACTTTGTCTCTACAACAAATCCAAAATTAGACAGGTTTGGTAGCATGCACCTGTAGCTCCAGCTACTTGGAAGACTGAGGCTGAAGGATCACTAGAGCCCAGCAGGTTGATGCTGGGGTAGCTGTGAGCATTCCACTGCACTCCAGCCTGGGCGATAGAGTGACATTCCCAACTAAAAAAAAAAACAAAAGCAAAACAAGTGTTAATGAGGATGTGGAGGAACTGGAACACCACTAGTGGGAATGTAAAATGGGATAGCTGTTCTGAAAAACAGTATGGTGATTCCACAAAAAATTAAAAATATATTTACAGTATGGTCCAGCAATTGTACTTTCTGGGTACACATGCAAATAATTTGAAAGCAAGGTCTTGAAGAGATCTTATACCCACATTCATCATAGCATAATGTACAAT
>NW_007002979.1:0-748 GCF_000164805.1 Carlito syrichta
TGTAGGTGAGAAATGATACATCCTAGTTTTAACATATTATTATTAGTGAGATGGAATATATTTTTTCAATAAGTTAAGAACTTTTTGCATTTCCTTCTTTGTTAACTAACTTATATTTTGTCTAATTTTCTCTCAGGTTCTCAATTTTTAAGAGCACACATACATGCATATATATGTATTTATATACTTATATATGCATATATTAACACACACATATGGGAGATTTCTATATACTTATTGTTTTCCTATTAACTCTGATTATGGTTGTTTTATTTCAAACAGAAGTTCTTCAATGTTACAGGCCTGATGTTAGGAATCATTTTTGCTTATTGCTTCTGAATTTTGATTCCCAACTAGATTTTTGCATTTCTTTGTTACAAAATACAATACATGTTTCTGCTATTACAACTAATTTTTTTTTTCATTTTTACATTAAAGCAGATGATGGTCTGCGATGTTATCTAATTTTGTTCTTTTTTCCAAATGATTTCACAGATGCCTCAATTTATTTAAATATCCATTTTTTCCTCAAAGATTTGCCACTTTTTCACATTGATATACCATCGTATCATATAATAAATTTCACATATACTTAGGTATTAGTCTAGAGTTTCTATTTTATTTTCATTGATATTCTACTTTCTTATCACTCTCTGTCTGTACATGCCACTGCAACACTGTCTGAAATGTCAAATTTTTGCAGAAAGTTTTAATTTCTTATTAGTTTAGACTCTTACTGTACTCCCCT
>NW_007002980.1:0-720 GCF_000164805.1 Carlito syrichta
GGAGATTATGAATCGGTCATTTCAGGACTCCAGCAACATTCTGGTCCTCTTAAAAGTTGTAAACGGGTATTGGGCACTGCTAGTTCATTAGGTTCCTGGGAACAACCAAGGACAGATTCCAGGACAAAAATAATCTTCTTGCCATATTTGGATGTAACTCTGGTCTTAAGGTGAACCATGTAATCCTTCCCCTTCTGTGTCTCTTTTTATTTTGAAAGGGGACAAGGGTTTTGCAGTTGCCAAATGTTTAGTACGTATTTTTAAAGGTAATCAGGAATCAGGAAATCCACATCCCTAGGAAACTTCTGGGCATCTGTCTTTTGATATACTGAGTTTGGAAGCCACATCGACAGGAAAAATCAGGTCATGTTACTGAGAACGAAACGGAAATCCGGTTGTAAGTGTTCTCATTTTCCGGAATCTACCTGGCCCCTTTATAAGGTGTAAGCAGCAATCTGGGCATCTGGGTCCGTACATTTTCAGAGCTACTTACTCCTTGGATATGCTAAATCTGTCATTACAAATCCTCAGGAACTTTCTGGTCCTCTTATTAGCTGTAATCAAGGTTCTGTCACAACAAATCCTTTTGTTTCCTAAGAACATCTATGACCATAATCATATTCCCAAGAATCAAAGTTATATTGGTACAAAATTCCTCGATTCAGGTATCTCAAAGTACAGAAACTTTCTTGCGTATGGGAAGGTAGGAATTGGGATTTT
>NW_007002982.1:0-791 GCF_000164805.1 Carlito syrichta
CAAATTTAAAATGCATTCTATGATTATCTTTTTGATATAAAAGTCTACTGAATTTTAAGGAGAAAAATTTATTTTCATCTTTTAACAAGACTCTCCAATGTCAAATGTTAAAAACATTGTGCACAGACAAAATTTAAAATGTATTCAAAGATAGTGTTTCAGAAGTAAAGCATGCACTATAATGGTAGTAATGATGATTTTGCTTTCATCTATGATCAGAGTGTGACATTGTCTTTTTTAAAATAATGATGAGAATTCACACATGTAAATGAAAAATTATATTACTCGCTGCCACACTTCAAAACTCCACTCAAATTTATCTGATGATGCTGTCATATAATTAGGCATTTCTATGTTAGGGACATGGATAGTTATACAAGTATGTTCACCCACTCATCTAAGTATTCTATTTTCTCATCAATCTTGATCAGCTTATAAAATTAGCTTTGATGTCAGAGAACTTGCTGAAGTTGCCTTGGGGCAGACTTATTAGGTACCTCAAATCTAACCGTGGTTAGAATTTTTTATAAAAAAGATGAAGGGGAAACCAATGTTTTGGCAAATTTGCACATGGTGGTCCTGTTATGTTTAAAATAGGGAATTAATTAAGGTTCATACTTTTGGAACTCAGAAACTAATGGAAATTTACGCATTGAAAACATGGATTGTAGTTAATAATCTTTAAGTGAATGAGGTCACTTGGAATAGTATGTAGAATGAGAAAAGGTGGGCAAAGAGGAGGCTCTGAGACACTAAAGGATTAGAATCAGATGAAGAGAGTGTAGTTATGA
>NW_007002983.1:0-431 GCF_000164805.1 Carlito syrichta
CCTCCTTCCCAAATGATCTCTGTCTGTTCACAATGATCCCAATTCCATACACAAATAGATGCTCTTCTTGTTTTCCTTTTTTTATATGAGACGGAGTCTAACAGTGTCATCTAGGCTGGAGGGCAGTGGCTTGCTCCCGGCCACTGCAGCCTCAGACCACCGTGCTCTGGCGAGCCTTTCCCTGAACTTCCAAGCAGCCAGACCTACAGGCATGCGCCACCACACCTGGCTCACTGGGATGGAGGGTAGAGTCGAGGTCTCTCCAAAGTGTCGAGTGGGTCTCGGCCTGTGGGCTCAGTCAGGCCACTGGCCTCAACCTTCCAAGTCCAGCCTCTATTTTTCAGCAAAAATGAATCATAGGCCTGGTGCTGCAGCTCACACCTGGAATCCCAGCGCTCTGGATGTCAAGGTGGGAGGATGACTGAAGGCCA
>NW_007002984.1:0-715 GCF_000164805.1 Carlito syrichta
CCCCTGCCCCCCTCTATGTGAGGGTTCACCAAGTTCAGCACCTTCCAGCCCCAACCCTCTCAATGCCATCCCCCGCTTCAGTTTGGTAGTTCCTGAGGCTCCCTGACCATGTTCCTGCAAGCTCTCCTCTCCGAGGGGAGAAATGTGCCCCAGCTGGCTGACACTCTGAAGCAGCAATGAGGACATTCCACCAAGAAAGGCCAGGTACACATCCCTCACCCACAGTTATTTCTTCCCCACCAATCCCATTTTTCCTGGCTTTAAAGCCAGTCACCCTGTGAACCCACCATACGCAGTTGAGAATTTGTGTAAAATTCTGATGTTTTCAAGGCAGGGTCTGACTCTGTGGCCCAGGCTGTGCCCTGGGGACATGACCTTCGTTCACCGCCAGCCTCCAAATCACAGGTTCAAGCGATCCCCCAACCTCAGCCTCTGGAGTGTCAGGGACGATGAGTACCAAGACCCCAGAACACCTATTTGGATGGGTGCAGAGACGGGGTTGCCCTTCGTGACCTGGGCTGGCCTTGAGCTCCTTGGATCCAGCCATCCTCCTGCTCGGCCTCCCAGATTGCTGGTATTCCAGGTGTGGGCCACTGCACCAGGCCTTCTAGTTCGTTTTTGACAAAGGATCAATGCTGGGCTAGGGGGCTCAGCCTCATCACCCCAGTGCTTTGAGAGGTTGAGACCAGCAGCCAACTCGAGCCCATGGGCCAAA
>NW_007002985.1:0-828 GCF_000164805.1 Carlito syrichta
GTATCATGAAGAAAAATATTCAGATAATTTAAATTTGCACGTTGGTGCCAAAAGACCTCTGGTAAGAGGTGTCGGGGGGCAGTGATTGTGATTTGTAACTATCTTGAATTAAGAGGAGAAAATTGTCTCTCTCTACTGATACCTGTTATATAAAAGGGCTGTTGTCTCATATTTTTAAATGGCACAATTCCTGTGAATAAGGTAACTATTTTTGATTTACTTATCCAATTACAGCAACTAATAATTGTTAGAAACCAACCATTTTACATAGGTCATATTAGATTTCATTCAGGATTCCCTGGACCTCTACATCAAGGTAATCAATTAGCAGATGCCTTGACATAAACAGGCATGTGCCTTTTGCTTATAGGTTCATTAGTCAATCAAGCTCAGCAATCCCATAAAATTCATCACCAAAACACTGCAGCTTTAAGACACCAGTTTCGCATTCCAAGAGAAACGGCTAGCCAAATCATAAAAAATTTTACTTTGTGTCCTACTTCTAATAACCTCTCCCCTCAGGAGTTAATCCCCATGGATTAATCCCTAATTTTTTGTGACAAGTGTATGTTACTCATTTCCAAAGATTTGGAAAATTGTCATTTCTACATGTGACAGTGCATACATTTTCTCGTGTAATTTTAGACTCATCCTGAACTGGGGAAGCCTATAATGATGCAGTCCAACATTTATTTTCTTGTTTTTACAGTTGGGTATTCCTAAACAATTAAAAACTGATAATGTTCCTGCTTAAGCATCAAAAGGTTTTCCATCGTTTTGTACCCAGTTTGCATCTATCATTCTACAGGAATTCCATACAATCCTCAA
>NW_007002986.1:0-721 GCF_000164805.1 Carlito syrichta
AGGTCAGCTAAGTAGTTTGCCAACTAGACAATCGACTAGTTAGGGCAGCAAACTAACCAGTCTACTACTTGGGTAACAAGGGGGCGAATTCGTCAAACTAGTTAACCCAGGTGAATAGGTGGGCAACTACTCTGCCAGCGAGTTAACCCAGCTAACAAGTCAGCTCAGTAGACAGCGAACGTGTTAAACCAGCTAACGAGGCAACTGACTCATCAGCCTACGAGTGAAGTCACCTAGCTAACTCATTAAACAACTAGTTGTCAGCTCTTTAACTCGTTTACAAACTAGTTAAAATAGTTATCTAACTCATCAACCAACTTGTTAAATCAGTCAGTACTTGATTAGCCCACTAGTTAAGTCAGCTAGCTAAGTCAGCTGGCTAACTAGCTAGCTAACTTTGTCAGCTAGCTAAGTCAGATAGCTAACTAGCTAACAAACTATTTAATTCAGATACTTAATCTTCTACCTAACTAATTAGCTAATTAGTTAAGTCAGCTGGTTATTAAGCTAGTTAAATAGTTGGCTAACTAGTTAATTCAGGTAGTTAAGTCAGCTAGCTAACTAAGTCAGCCAGTTAAGTTAGCTAGCTAAGTAATTAAGTCAGCTAGCTAAGTCAGCTAGTTAATTGAGCTTCTAATTTAGTCAACCAGTTAAGTCAGCTATCTAGCTCTTTAGCTATAGGGTAAAGTTAGCAGGTTGAGTCAGGTTGTTAACTACTTAA
>NW_007002987.1:0-787 GCF_000164805.1 Carlito syrichta
TCTAACTAGTCAGCCATCTAACTGACTAACTTAACTAGCTGACTTAGCTAAATTGACATCAACCTAGGCAACTGCCTTTACTAGCTAGCCACTTAGCAAGCCAGCCATCTAGATAGCTTACTTAACACGCTGACTTAACTAGCTAGCCAGTCAACTAGCCAGCTGACTAAATTAGCTAGTTACCTACCTAGTCAGGTGACTATCGAATTGATTTAACTAACTGACTTAGTCAGCTAGTCAACTGGCTAGCCTACTGACTTAACTAGCGAGCAACCTAGCTAGCTAGTTGGCTAGCCACTTGAATTATCTACTGACTTAACCAGCTAGCCAGCTGGGTAGCCAACTGACTCAACTAGCTGACAATACTAGTTAGTCAGCTGTCAAGCCTGCTGAATTAACTAGCTGACACCTCTAGCTAGCCAGTTGTCTAGCCAAATGACTTAATAGATAGCTACCTACATATCCCTCTGGCTTACCAGCTGACTTAACTACCTAGCTACATAGCTAACAAGATGGCTAGCGAGCTGAGTTAAGTAGGTGATTAACTAGCTAGCCAGCTGGTTAGCCAGCTGACTTAAGTAGCTAGTTACCCAGCTAGGCAGCTGGTTAGCTAGGTGAATAACTTGCTGACTTAACTAGCTAGCCAACTGAGTTAACAAGCTGACTTAACTAGCTAGCTACCTAGCTAACCAGCTGAATTTACTAGCTGAATTACTAGCTGGCTACATAGCTAGATATCTTGATAGAGAACCATCTTAACAAGCTGACTTAACACGCTAGCTAGCTG
>NW_007002988.1:0-734 GCF_000164805.1 Carlito syrichta
TAAATCAACTAGATAGGCTGCTGGCTAGCTAGTAGCTAGCAATCAGTCAGCTGCTAGCAGCTGGCTAGCTAGTTAAGTCAGCTAGTTCAGTCAGCTGGCTAACCAGTTGGCTAGCTAGTTGTATCAGCTCATTAATCAGTTGTCTAACCAGCTTGTTAGCTAGTTAAAAAGGTAGTCACTTCATATCATATGAGTAGCCATCTGGCTCATTATTTCAGCTAATTAAGTCAGCTGGCCAGCTATGTAGCTAGTTAGTTCAGTCAGCTAGATATTTCAGCTAGCTAACTAGTTAAGTTAGCTGGTTTAGTCAGCTAGCTATATGATAGCTATCTAGGTAGCTAGCTATTTAAATAAGCTAGTTATGTCAGCTGGCTAGCTAGGTAGCAGGCTAGTTAAGTCAGCTAGTTAGACAGCTGGCTAGCTAGTTAAGTCAGTTAGTAACATCAGCTGGCTAGCCAGTTGCCTAGCAGGATAACTAGCTAGTTAATTCAGCTGGCTAGCCAGCTGGCTAGCTAGTTAAGTTACCTCGTTAAGTCAGTAGGCTAGCCAGCTCACTAGCTGGTTAAAAAACTCATTAATAGCCGGGCTCAGTGGCTCAGCCTGTAATCCCATGGCTTTGGGAGGCTGAGGGGAGTGGATTGCCTGATCCCACAGGTTCGAGACCCGCCTAGGCAGTGAGACCTGATCTCTACAATAAATCAAAAAATCAGCTTGGCATGGTAATGCATGCCTGT
>NW_007002988.1:2114-2850 GCF_000164805.1 Carlito syrichta
CTAGGCAGCTAGATAGCTTGTTTGCTAGCTAGTTATGTCAGCTACACAGCCAGCTAGCTTGTCAGCTGACTAGTTAAGCCAGTTAGCAAATGAGCTAGTTACTTAGCTAACTAGTCAGCTAGCAACTCAGATAGCTGGTCAACTAACTAGTCAGCTCGCTCACCAGCCAACAGGTCAACTTACTTGTCAGTTCACTCTCAGGACAACAGGTCAGCTAACTGCTCGACTTGCTTGCCAGCTGACGAATTAAGTCAGCTCACCGGTCGGCTCACTCTCCAGTCAATTGTTTAATGCAGCTCACCCATCGGCTCCTTCTCTCGCCGAGTAGTTAAGTTGGATCACCCATCAGCTCAATTGCCTGTCGACTAGTTAAGTCTTCTGACCAGTTGGTTCATTCATCAGCCGATTAAAGTCAGCTGATCAGTCAGATCACTTGCTGGTCAACTATTTAAATCAGCTGACCAGTCGGCTTACTCACCAACTGATTAGTTAAGTCAGCTGACCAGTTGGCTCACTTGCTGGCCACTACTTAACTCAGCTGACCAGTCTGCTCATTCGCTGGCTGAATTGTGTCAGCTCACCTGTTGGCACACAGGCCTGCTGACTAGTTAAGTCAGCTAACCGGTCTGCCGATTAGCCGACCAACTAGATAAGTCAGCTAACCAATCGGCCGATTAGTTGGCCAACTAGTCAGATGACAAGTTATCTCAGCTACTAGTCGGCCGACTAGTTAGTC
>NW_007002989.1:0-15649 GCF_000164805.1 Carlito syrichta
CAGCCCCCACCACCTACCAATGGGGAGAGGAGAACCTATTCAGTAAATGGTGCTGGGAAAATTGGCTGACCACATGCAGAAGATTGAAACAGGACCCCTATCTATCCCCATGCACAAAGGTTAACTCCAAATGGATCAGAGACCTAAATGTAAAACCTCAAACCATAAGAACCTTAGAAAAGGAAGGAAATACTCTCATGGAAATCGGAACTGGCATCCAATTCCTGTACAAAACCAAAACCCACAGGACTTAAGAGAGAAGATAGACAAATGGGACCTTATTAAACTGACAAGCTTCTGCAAAGCCAAAGAAACCATCAAGAGAGCAGGGAGACAGCCTACAGACTGGGAAAAAGTATTTGCCAACTCTAGGTCTGACAAAGGCTTAACATCCTGGATCTACAAGGAACTGAAACGTACTGAAAAGAAGAAAGCAAACAACCCCATTATAAAATGGGCAAAAGACATGAACAGACACTTCACAAAAGAAGACATTCGAGCAGCCAACAAACACATGTAGAAATGCTCAACCTCACTAATCATCAGGGAGATGCAAATCAAAACCACACTGAGATACCACGTAACTCCAGTCAGAATGGCAATTATCAACAACTCAAAAAATAACAGCTGCTGGAGAGGGTGTGGTGAAAAGGGAACACTTCTACACTGTTGGTGGGAGTGTAAACTAGTGCAACCTCTGTGGAAAGCAGTGTGGCGATTCCTAAAAGCTCTAAAAATTGACCTTCCATATGACCCTGCAATCCCCCTACTGGGAATATACCCTGAAGAACACAAATCACTCTATAAAAAAGATACCTGCACACGTATGTTTATCGCAGCATTGTTCACAATAGCAAGAACCTGGAAACAACCATGCTGCCCATCAAAAGAGGACTGGATTAAAAAAATGTGGTACATGTACACGATGGAATACTACGCAGCCATAAAAAAGAACAAAATCATGAATTTCGCAGCAACCTGGATGGAACTAGAGTCTATAATACTGAGTGACCTCTCACAAAAACAAAAATCCGAATATCACATGTTCTCACTCATATAATGGACCTTGAACATCCAATGCAATACTATGAGAAAATGACAGATGGTACTGGGAAACTATGGAGGGAGGGGGATGGGATTAACAGTAGCAAATATCTGTCGGGGGATGGGAAAACTCTTCTTATCTACAGGGTGCCTGAATGAAACGTCATTGTACACCTAACCCTTAACTGTACCCCACAAAACCATAATAAAAAATACTGATTAATGAAAAAAAAACACAAAAATACAATAAGAAAACTACAACCCAATATCTGTGATGAATACTTATGCAAAAATCTTCAACAAATTATAATCAAACCAAATTCAACAGCACATTAACAGCATTATTCTTCATGACCAAGTGGGATATACTTAGAATGCAAAATTAGTTAAGTATATGAAAATAAATCATTGTAAACCACATTAACAGAATAAAGAACAACAACAACAAAAGAAAGATGGCCATCCCAACTGATACAGAATAAGCACTGGACAATATTCAACATTTTTTCATAATGAAAATACTTAACAGCTGAGGAATAGTAAAAAACAAAAACAAAAACAAAAAACTGCAACGTAATAAAAGCCATATGTGAAAAGTCCACAATTAACATCGTATCTAATGGTGAAACACTGAAAGTTTTTCTTCTAATATCAAGAACAAGGAAAGAACGCCCACTCTTGCACTACCGTTTAATATAGTACTAGAAGTTCTAGTCAGAGCAATTCAACAAGAGAAAGGAAATTAAAGGCATCTAAACTGGAAAAAAAGAAGTAAATTTATCTCTGTTTGAAGAAGACACAATATTTTATGTAGAAAACTCTAAAGATTCCACAAAAAACTGTTAAAACTAATAAATTATTTAAGCCAAATTATAAGATACAAAATTAATATACAAAATTAGTTGACTTTTTATACAATAATCATAAACAATCTAAAAAGGAAATTTTAAAACGCTTATTTACTGTAGCATCAAAAAAGATAAAATACTTAGTAGTGAAAGTCTTGTACACTGAAACTACAAGACATTGGTAAGAAAAATAAAAGAATATGCAAATAAAAAAATCTCAAGCTTGTAAATTAAAAGACTTAATATTGTTAAAATGTCCATACTACCCAATGTTATCTATAGAGTCATTGCAATTCCTATCAAAATTCCAATGGCATTTTAAAAATAGAGAATATCATCCTAACATTTGTGTGGAATCTCAAGGGACCTCAAATAGCCAAAACAATCTTAAAAAAGGACAACAAAGTTGAAGACCTCACACCAACTGATTGCAAAACATATTACAAATCAACAGTAATTAAGATAGTATGGTACTGACATAAAGACAGATATATCAGGCAATGGAACACAAAAGAGACCCCAGAAATAAGCCTTTTCCTACATGGCCAAATTATTTTCAACAAGAGTTTCAAGACTACACAGTGAGGAAAGGCTAGCCTCTTGAACAAATGAAACTAGGAAACCAGACATTCATATGCAAAAGGTCAAAGTCAGAGCTTTACTTTATGCCATATACAAAAAAATAACTCAAAATGTAATAGAGATCTAAATATAAGACCTAAAGCCTTATAACTCTTAGAAAACAAACATAGAGGAAAAGCTTCAGGTTGAATTTGGCAATGATTTTTTTGGATATGACACCAAAAGCACAGGCAACAAAAGTAAAAATAGAAAGTGGGACTACATCAAACTTAAAATCTTATGTGCATTAAAGGAAACACTGAACAGAACAAAAAAAAGCAACTTCTGGAATTTACAAATCACTTATCTGTTAAAGAGTTGATATGCAGACTCTTTAAGGAATTTCTCTAATTCAACAACAATAGCAAAACAACCTGATTAAAAATGAGTAAAAGACTTGAATAGATAATTCTTCAGAGACGACATACAAATGACCAACAATCATATGAAAAGATGCTCAGCATAATGAATCCTGAGAGAAATGCAAATCAAAACCACAGTGAAATGTTACCTCACACCCATTCGGATGGACACTATCAAAAGAATAGAAAATGACAAGTGGTGGCAAGGATGTGGAGAAATTGAAACTACCATATCATCCAGTAACCCCATTACTGAGTATATACCCAAGAATAATTAAACACAGGATCTTGAAGAGATAGTTTATACCCATGTTCACTGCAACATAACTTAAAAGAGTCAAGAGGTAGACACAACATAAATGTCTATTGACAGACGAATGATAAGGAAATGTGCTATATACACCTTAAAAGGAAATAAATCCTGTCTCGTGCAACAATATTGTTGCATATGGATGAACTTCCAAAATATTATGCTACGTGAAATAAGCCAGTCACAAAAGGACAAATACTGTATGATTCTACTCATACAAAGAATCTAAAGTTGTCCAACTTGTAGAAGCAGAAAGTAGAATGGCTGCCAAGGACTTGGGGGAGGATGAAGAGGGAATTAGGGTTTAATAGATACAGAGTTTCAGTTTTGCAAGACGAAAAATTCTGGAGATCTGTTGCACAACTATGTGAATGTACTTAATACTACTTCACTGTAAACTTAAAATTGGTTAAGGTGGTAAATTTAATAGTGTGTTATAAAGTTTTTTTTTTTTAACCACAATAAAAAAGAGAAAGAAATAGAAAGCTCTGTATTTATTTATGTCTTTCCTGATTCACTGGGCTCTGGTTCCTTTAGAGTAATAGGGGTAAAATCTTAATTACATTTGAGTCATATCACTTAGACCAACATCTGGAATTTAAGAGATAGTGGACGGATGGAAGGAAGGAAGGAAGGAAGGAAGGAAGGAAGGAAGGAAGGAAGGAAGGAAGGAAGGATAGGACCTATGAATAAGAGAATAGAGATATCGCTTCTCTTCAATTCCAATTTCTCTAATTTTTTTCTGCCTTAGTATCTTTGCTAATATTGCTCCCTCTTCTTGCAACATCGTTACTTATCGTCCTCACCTCTATGTATGCCCTCACCAATCTGCTCCTTATCAAGGGAGCTTGTGCAGATCTCAAAGTAGCTATATGCTTCCTTTCTGTGTCTTCAGAGGTCATCTCTATCAGTTGTAAGAACTTACTACATTGCATTACAGTACTTGATTTGTATGTCTCTTTTCCTGATTGTGTGAAGAAGCAGAAACTGTGCCTTGCAATCTCAACAATTAGCACAGCACAGTCTGCGGTTCACAGCAGGCACTAGTTAGTATTTATTTATATCAGCAAATGAAGTGAATTAATTTACTAAATCTTGAAAATGTGAATAATTAGATGGTCTTTTGAATTTCTCTCAAATATCAGATTTTTTAAATCAAGTTTTGGGAATAACGTTTTCTCAGAATTCTTTGAAAAATTTTCAAGGGACCATGTAATACTGTTCCATACTGTTGATGAATCAGAATTCTATGGGTGTAAAAACTGCAGATTCAGAGCTGACAGATATCCTGTGGAGGAAAGTTAGAAGTACAACTAGTATTCCTTCCCAAAGGGCTGCTATCACCTCTGCCTGGGGGCAGGTCAGAAGGTTGCTGGTGAGCAGCCCTCATTTCCCTCTCTGCTCCACAGTGTGCAGTCCTTCCACATATAAGACTCTGTTTCAGTATCTCAAGAAGTACTCAACTGAGATTTCAGAGTGTTCCATCATAAGATACTGCAGAAATGGATTGTGCCTGAAAAATGTTGAAGTTTTCAACAAAAAAATTAATAAATAGTATACTCCTTTCAATAGAATAATTAATTGAAGCACTATTTCACACTTTTATTGAGGATACTAATTAAAAATAATTACTCATATAACTGAGAAACATTACCAGGTGAAATGCATAATGATTTAGGCCAGTACTTCTTAAACTGAGATCCACATGACATATTCTTCAACATTTGTGAGTTCTGTAGGGGAAATTTTAGGTTTTTAATTCAATGCTAATTTAAAAATTAATATAAACATATTTTTAAAAATCAGACTAACTTGCTGTCTGGTGGGGAAATGGGCTGGAAAACAGTACTGACAAACAGTTTTAGAGCAGAGGAGGGCTCTGTATTTAGGATTACATTGATGCTGAATGATTGCCAAGGAGCTTAGTTTTTAATGTGTTGGTAAGCATGTCCAGCTCAACTACACATCCTAATGACAAAATGATAATGCTCACCACAACTATTATTATGCAATTCTTACTAATTTTAAAGACAAAACAAACAAAACTTTTTCTCTTTTGTAATGATAATTTGCAACCGACAATCATTTTCATGGAATAAGATGTAATTTCTTATTTAGTGACTATGATACCATCATTTGGAAATGATAGTTTATCACACTAATATTGTGAAGTACTAACACATAATAAAGTGGTCCTTATATGTACATTTATTCATTTATTCTTTCAATATCTGCAATATGCCATGCACTGTTCTATGCTTTGGGGACACAGCACTGAACTAGGAAAAAGTTCCTGTTTCTGTGGAGCTTACATTTTAATAAAAGTCAAATCACATTATGGTCCAACTGTGCAAGGGGAGGTTTTGCAGTTTGGAGGAAGAAAGGTGGTGAGAAAATTGACTTGCCAAAGAGCACATTGTAGTCTGGACATTGCAACCTCTGTAAAAACCTGTGTCAGATCAATCATGGTCAGATTCACAGTGAGGGAGAATTTACTGAATTCATCTTGTCTTTCTACATATTAATTTGTGCCATTAGTATAAGTGAATAAATAATATGTAAGAAAATAATTTTTGTAATGTAGTATCTTTAAATTTCTCAATTATTCTGAATATGTTCATTTGATTTATGTAGTTTATGTTTTTGTGTGTTTGTTTTGTTTTGTTTTATTTTTTGAGACAGGATTTCACTCTGTTCCTCAGGCTGGAGTGTAGTGGTGTGATCCTGGTTCACCGCAGCCTTGACTTTCTCGTATCAAGTGATTCTTCCATCTCAGCTTCCTGAGTAGTTGGGACTCCAGGCATGCACCACCATGTCCTACTAATTTTTAAATTTTTTGTAGAGATGAGGTCTCACTATGTTACCCAGGCTGATCTTGAACTCCTGGACTCAAGTGATTCTCTGGCTCTTGCCTCCCAAAGTGCTGGGATTATAGGCATAAGCCACTGTGCCTGGCCTGGTAGCTTGACTTATATTTAATTTGTAAATTTCTTTTGAGTTGCTAATTTCTTGAGTTATCTTTATAAGCATTAGTTTGAATTTAATTTTGTAAACAGTTTGATGTATAATTTACATGTCATAAAATTTAGCCATTGTACGTGTGCAACTCAATGATTTCTTAGCACATGTCTACAGTTGTGCAGCCATCATCATAACCCGATTTTGGAACATTTCCATTTCCCTCAAAGGTTCTTCAGTGCCCACTGGAAGTCAATCCTTGCCTCCACCTCCAGGCAATAATTGATTTATTATTTCTAGAGATTTTCCTTTTCTAGACATTTCATATAAATGAAATTTTTTGTGTTCTTAATCTCTCATTTAGCATAATGTCTTTGGGGCTCATCTATCTTGTAATATGTGTCAGTAGTTTATCATTTTTGTGGCTGAATATATCATTCAATAGATTAAATATTTTTTGTTTATCTATTACTAGTTGAGAATATTTAGGGTTTTTTTTTTTCAATCTCTTTTTTTGATTGGTGTGTTTAATCCATTCACTTTTTTTGAAGGTTAGAATGTGCATATGCTTAGTTTTACATATAGTTTTTAAAATTAGTCTTTCTATTTTGAAATCATTGTAGATTCACATGCAATTATAAGAAACAATACAGAGAGACTCCTGTGCATCCTTTACTCAATTTTCTCCAGTTGGTAACACTTTGCACAACTATAGGACTATAGCACAACCAGAATACAGACATTGGTATACTCAAGATATAGCCACACCCACTTTCCTCCCATTCCCATCCCTTCTCAGCCCCTGATAGCTGTTAATCTATTCTTCATTTATATAATTTTGTCTTTTCAACAATGCTTCGTTAAAAAAAAAATCCAACAGTATATAACCTTCTAGGATTTTTTTTTTCACTCAGCATAATTTTTTTTAGCTTCATCCAGGTTCTTGCATGCATCAACAGATTGCTCCTTTCTTAAAATATTGCTGATATTCAGTTTTGAAGGATAATTTACCTGGGTGTAGAACTTTGGTTTACAGTTTTTCTTTCAGCACTTTGAATATATCATCATAATGGATTCTGGTCTCCATTGTTTCTGATGAGAAATTAGCAATTAATTGTGCTGTTTTCCCCATGTTCCTATGAATTGTATTTCTCTTTCTGCTTTCAAATTTTCTCCCTGTCTTTGGCTTCAGATATTTAACTATAATATGTCTAGGTACAGGCTCTTTGTGTTTATTCTAATTGGGATTTGTTTACCTTCTTGGGTCTGTAGATTAATGTTTTTCACCAAATGTGTGACATCTTCGGCCATTGATTCTTCAGGTAAACTTTATGGGACTCTCATCAGACATTCATTGGTACACTTGATATTGTACCACAGATCTCTGAGGTCTTATCTATTTTTTCTTATCATTTTTTTCTTTCTGTTCCTCAGATTAGACCATTTCTATTGACTTATCTTGAAGTTCACTGATATGTTCTTTCACCATATGAGACCTTCTGTTAAACCTATCTGGTGAATTTTTTATTTGATTTATTATACTTGTCAACTCTAGAATTTCCATTTTTCTTTTTTATAGTTTCTGTTTCTCTATAGAGATTCCCTATTTGAGTAATAGTTATTATATTTTCTTTCAAGTCTTTAAATATGTTTGGTTTCTTTTATTTTTACTTTTTTGTTTTTAAAAATTTTTATTTTAAAAATGGGTACAATTCAGGGTTAGGTATACAAATGGTCATTTTACAGGTAAAGTTTGGGCGTCACTTTGGTCCCCACTTCACCTGGTTTGGGATCAGGTTCCTTTATTTTTCAGAACATATTTTAACTAGCTGCTTTGAAGTTTTTACTGCTAGCATCAACATCTGGGCCCACCCAGAGTCAGTTTGTACTGAATTATTTTTCTCCTGAGTAAGGGTGACACGTTCCTGTTTTTTTTAATGTCCCATATTTCTTGTAGAAAACCGAGCATTTTAGATAGTAAATGATAGCAACTCTAGGTTCCGGTTTTTCCTGTACATTTTTCCTGAGAGAGATTTTCTGAGGGATTTTTAAAAAGAATTTGCCTAAACTTTATCTATAGTATTTGTGTCCTTCATGCTGTGTGGCTGCTGATGTCTGTGCTCAAGTTTTTTAAAAATTATTAGTTTTATATTTATTTTTTGGCCTGGTTTTTTAGAGATTTCCTCTAGAGCTTAGTGGTTACATAAGATTTGGGCAGAGGTTGTGCTCAAACACATTAAATTTATAAGACTTTCATCCTCTGATGATGGATTTCAGCCTTTGGTTTTTGCCATCTAACCCTCTTTTGCCTCTCCTGAATATGCATGTTACTCCTCAAAAGCCCAGGGACATGTGAAGAGCTTATCTAGCTTTTCTATGGTTCTCTCATCTCCAGAATATTCCTATTAAATTTTGGACTAGCCCACTGCTTGCTACAACTGCGACCTCAGGCTAACAGAACTGTGGGTTTTTCATACTCATTTCCTACTGAGCTTGTTACTTTTAGTGATAATCTTTTTTGGCATGTGTAATGTTTTTTTGTTCCTGTACTCCAAATCAACTCTTCCCATTCTGGCAGAAGCTGCAAATTTTCACTACTGGCTCTCCCCTACTAAAAGTAATGTTCTGATTGAGCTGGGGTGAATAGGAAGAGAACCACTCCAGGCAAAAAAACACAGACTTCCATTTTTCTTATCCAGACTCCAGGAGTTCTTTATGAATAAACAACTCTCAATTTGTTGCTTCCTTTGGTCAATCTTCAGTGTCTTGAAATGAATGTTTTCACAATTTTATTCAGTTTTACTTGCTTTAGGGTGATAAGATGCACCAATTTCTTCATGCTGCCATGATCAGAAGTTGATTAAATTAGGTTTTTTGACTTTTCATATATATCTCATTTATTTAAGTAACATTGCAACAATAATTTTGTAAGACATTACTCAAGATTCACTAGGATTTTTAAATTTTTCTTTAAAAGGATTTATACTCAAGTTTGGAAAATACTTTAGGTCAATCCTGCAAATTCATAAGCTAACCTTTTTTTCTCCACTTTGAAACTAAATGCTACTTTTGCTAATATATCTTTTAATAGGCAGAATAATATATCATGTCTGAGTATTGTAAAATGAAGAAAATTTATTATAAACTTAGCATCTCCTTGGCCTGTTTTTTTTCATTTTGTGAATTTTTTTCCATTAAAAAAACAAAGAAACACATTCTTCAATAAAAGAATGGGTGTGTAATGGTTATTTAATTTTGAAAATCTATACCCTTTACACAAAAGCAATATTTGCATATAGTCTTTCCAGGAAACATTTGGAAAGGTTAGTTGGTATTAAATTTCTAACACAGAAGAGGGTATGGTACATTTTATTAAAGTTCTTGATTTCTCACTCAGTTGTCATCTGCAAGAAGATGATACCTCCCTATCACATTGCCTTTTGGCTTCTTCGTATGATATGCTTTGGTCAATGAAATATGATATAGCATGCTGCATACTGTATTTGGACAGAAGTTTTAGATACAGTTTTATAATTTTCTCAAGCCTCTTACACTCTGTTTTCTGCCTCCAAACAATATGTCCCTAGTAGAGGTCAATCTTTCAAGCTATACCTCATAATGAGAAGACAAGGTCTGCAGTCAGGTCCACTGCCTGGAGTAGGACCATAACCAACCAACAGCCATCATATACTGTGGGTTAGAAGTAAATTATTGTGGTTATAGGTCACTGAGAGTTTGGGTTGCTTCTGTAGCAAAAGCTGACTAATATGGGTGTAAAAATATGCCTTTACAACAAAAGTACTGAATTATCAGTGTTGCTATGACAGTAAAAGAAAGCATCTGGATAGATTTTCTTCACATTTAGAAAAGTGTTTGGAATTATAAGATTTAAAATATAGGTTATGTGCTTTAGGGATATTCTCAAAAAGACTGAACTTGAGGTTTGAAAGGTTCAAGTGGTTGCCAAGTAGAAGAGACGAACTTTGTGTATAAAGATGCCTTTAGCAGAGAATCCAAGTAGTGATTTCTTTTTTCTTGGGTGGGGGATTGGTTTTGTGTTTTTTCTTCTCTTTTTTACTCATTTTTAATTTTTTTATTTTATTTTAAAGATGTGGGGTACAATTCAGCATTTAGTATACAAGTGGTCATCGTACAGGTAAAGTTTGGGCCTCCCTTTGGTCCCCACTTTGCCTGGTTTGAGATTAGTCACTCTTATTAATGTTATGTGTCCCCCTCCTTCCCCTGGCAGTTTCCAGCTACTGACAATCCCTTTCTTATAGTATTATGGTAACTGTTCAGGGTCCACTTATGAGTGAGAACATATGGTACTTAGTTCTTTGTTTCTGTGGTAAATCACTGAGTATTATAGACTCTAAATCCATACAAGTTGTTGTGAAGTCCACAATTTTGTTCTTCTTTATGGCTTTATAGTATTCCACTATGTATATGTGCCACATTTTTCTTACCCAGTTCAGTTTTGATGGGCAGCATGATTGGTTCCATGTTTTTGCTATTGTAAATAGTGCTGCAATAAACATGCATATGCAGATATCTTTATTGTAGTGTGATTTAACTTCCTCTGGGTATATTCCCAGAAGGAGGGTTGCTGGAGTGTATGGAAGGTCAACTTCTAGAAATGTGAATCAAAAATCACATTGAGGTACCACCTAACTCCAGTAAGAATAGCTATCATTAATAAAACAACAGATGCCGACGAGGATGCCAAGTAACGATTTCAAATATGAGCCCCAAATTAGGATACAAGGATTGATGTTTCAAAGTGAAGGTGTGAATTTTCAGTCAAGGTGCACCTTGAGTGGAAAACTCCATGAAACATATTCAGAATTAGTAGGAGATAGAATTTTTTTAAAAAATCAGGAAGACCAAGTAGTTTTAGATTAAAAATGAGTAAAACTTGCAAACTGAACTTTAAACTTTAATGTAATATTTCTCAGTGATAAACTTAAAAAATTATAGTTCAGGTGATGTTAATATTTCAATAGTATTTTGTTCAATAGAGGCCACTACATGTCTTTAAAAATAATTGTTCTCAAATTAAGAGCTTAAAAAGGTTAACAGCAAATGGTTATTTTAGCATGTTCTTTTAGATTATCAGCCTTATGAGAAAACAACACATATGTTTAACTGGGCTCTGGAAAAATGAAAAAAAAATCTTTTAAAAGGAGTGACGTATATAATCCAATTTAAAATAGGGAAGGAGGAGAAGGAACAAGCCTGATATTCCTATTTCCCATTTCTCTCCCTGTTTGAAGTTCTACATCTCATTGCAAAGTGGTATAGACCAAAGTGAAATGAATTCAGAATCCTGTGATCAATTTGGTCTTCATTCGCAGGGAGTGTTGAAATACTCAATCCATTTGATTGCCACTACTAACTTAGTGATTGATTAACTAAGAGGTGGTTCCTTAATTTTTTTAAAGCCCCAAAAGAAAGGTAAAAGGGGAAAGGGAGCAGAAAGAAACCCTTGATGAAGTAAAAAGAACCTCGTTATTAGAATCTTTATATTCTGGAGTGGGATCTGATACTGACCTTGGTAATAGCCTTAAAAAATCAATTAAGTAACAAATTTTAGAAGTCATCTCTTTCTCCATTATCCAAGGTCATAACAATGACTCATCTGAAAACTGTAAGTATCCATTGCCTAAAAAATTATGCCAATGGGATTTCAAAAGGGACTTTCAATTTTAAATAAAATGTCAGTTTCACCACCATCTGATATCTCTTTAGTTCTTGCCAAAATTTTCCCCCAAGTACTGGGTTGTTTTTCTCTTTTTATACTTTTTTCAAAGTTATCTTGGAAGAGTCTTTATAAAATAGAATAAAATTTTATTGCAAAAAGGGACTTTAAAATTCATCTGATATCCCCTCTCCTGCTCCATAATTCTCAAGATGAGAAAATGGAGCCCCAAGAGTCTTGGGTTCTCACAGTCTGGTAAAGATGGTGCTGGGTCTAGATCTAAAGTGTGTTGTCTTCCAAGGTGTTCACACTCTCACATGCTGTCTCAGAGCAGGTCAGGATCAACCATTTTATCTCTTTACCTCACCCAAGACCTTTTCAGCAGTCTACATGGCCCAACTATTCTTCTTTCGTTGCTTTCTCTTTTATTGTCCTACCTTGCATTCATTGAGACATAGATTACAAAAAATGAGAGTGTGGGTCTCACTACTGACCCTTTGTGGCAGTAACAGAAAAATATCTTTAACAGTGAAGTTTGAGATTTGAGTGTTCAGTGTTTCTAATTCGATGCTGTCAATGACACTGACTTCTACTAGTTATTTAGCACATATGAATCATGTTATAGTTTCAAAATACTTTTCTATCAATAGCAACTTCTTAGTATGAATCAGGCTAGTTTTATTATTTCCTTCTTTCCAAAACAGCCTCTCCTGGTCACATCAGATTTGATGAATGCAATGAGTTGCCCTTCTGCTTAGTTGTATGAACTAAAGTCTACAGGATGCAAAACAAAAGTTTTAGATTAAGGGTAGAAACAACTTTATCTCTGGGATTCATGGTTGCTAAGGACAAGGTTGGGGGTGGGTGATGGAGGGATTTGGGGAAGGGTAGAAGAAGGATCTGCATTCATTGATGGTAAGCCTAGAGTCTGCAGGTATTTTAGCTCATCCCTAGTTCCTAGAGTCTTGAAAGACTCTGCTTTATCCCCCAAATCTGCTGTGGCACAGGGCAGGGCAAGGGTGGGGAGAAGGGCCATTGGCAGGGTCCAATTTGTTCCCGACTAGCCCTAACTTCAAGGAGCAACAAGTTGAATTCTCAGGGGAATCTATGGGAGTACTTTAGATCAGCAATACCCCAACCCTGGTCTTTTCCTGGTTGCTATTGACAAGAGCAAACACCTTGAGAGTGCCCCATGGAATAGTGATTCTGAGCACGAACACAGAGGCAATTCCAAACCTGGAATAAGATAAAGCTTTCCTTGGGCATGACTCAAATAGAAAAGCTCTTTGAATTACAATATTTGAATCTGAGTCACTCGCCAGTCTTTTCTTTGTTCCATAAAGGTAATTTAAACATTGAGGCCTAAACCAGTCTTTCTGATTCTCAGTCTTACCTTCCAAGCAAACTCCCATCTCAACTGCCCCATGGAAACAGTAAGATCTATTTCAGAAATTGATTTTTTTTAAAAAAAGACCACTTTATGGAGGCAGGTTTGAGAGACTGTTGGGCTTAAGAGAATCACTAGAAATTAGTCAATTTTCACTATAAAACTCTCTCTGCCCTGGGACACATGGCCTTTCAAATGGACCCATAAATCTGATTACTTTCACCTTTCCTCTTCTTCCTTCCATGCTAAGATTCTTCTGATTTACCAGCAACTACAGGGGAGTTAAGACAAATGAAACCTAACAGAAGTTCTGACCCTCCACTGCTACCAATGCACTGATGATGCATCATTACAAATTGTATTTTTAGCGACTTGCAAGTGTTATATTGGGCTGGCCCATATTTAGATCATCTTTGTCACCTCCTCAGATCCCTCTGATATTTTAAAGATCTTCCGAGAGCCTACAACCACCCTTGCTACAAATTCTCACTCTTTTAAACTTACATGTCTGATGCTACTGTTTAATTCTGTCATCTGTTGATTTTCAAAGCTCTGCCTGATGGACCTTGAACTGTAATACTTGAATTTCATGCCTATAGGAAAAGCTAAATTTAAGATTCTGACATTTGCACATTTAAATCATTTCCCATAAAGGTAATTTAAGTAAAGAGGTCTAAACCTGGCTTTTTGACTCTCAGCCTTCTCTTCTCAGCAATCTCCCATCTCAACCACCTCACGGAAACAGTGAGATTTCTTTTAGGCACTGATTTCACCAGCAGCCGCTTTCTTACCTCGTGTGTCCCACATCCCTATTCTACTCTCTCCGTCTCCCTCTTCATACAATCTCAGATGAAGGGTATAGTTAATCTTCATCACTTAGGGTATGACCCCCTTCCACAGAATAGCCAATTATATAGCCAATGAAGTATGGACTTAGGAGTTGAATTCTATCAGAGTTCTCTCCTTTCTGCTTAGAGAATTCATTGATTACATGGTTCAAAATACTTTGTTACCAAAATCTGCTCCTGCAATTAAGCGTGCTGGTCTAAGCTTTTTTTTTTTTTTTTTTTTGGAGGGGGGGAGTTACATGTTTCTTTACATCAGAGTCAGAAGGAACCAACAAAGTAACCAATAAAAATAAAGAAATGCAATTTGAAAGGTAGGAACGGTTGAAAGAGCAAATAGACTGTCAAAGGGGAAAGAAATAAGTTCAGGATACAGCACGAAGTGCAGGTGTACAGCAGCAATGCCACGTGACAATTTAAGGAATTATGCATGGATAATAATAATCATCATCCATGGGGATAATAATTCCAAGGGGAACTTCACCCAAAAACAACTCTCTTGTTAACTGGTGGCTTGTGTTATTGGGGAGGTGGAAATATCTGGGCAATTAAAGCCATCATCTGCTGCGGTCCGTTTTGTATCTTTAGCACTCAGCACAGCAGCCGGGCACTGAGTAGCTGTCTATATGTGGAGCAAATGTAACACTGGTCAAACCACCCGGTGTTTTCAAGTAAACTATAAAATCCTGTGGCACAGTCACTTCCATGCACACACAGGCCCAGTCTACGGCAGGATTTGTGAGGGAAATAACTTAAAGCAAAGCACGGGACATCCATCGGCTGTAGTTCATTTGGCTGCGTAAGGGGAAACACGCAGAGAGGAAGCAAGCTCAGTGATGCAGATCAGAGACCACCCTTGAGGTTTGTCTTTCACATCGTCTGCCAGCCTCTTGCCCAACTTCTCCTATCTCCACCTGTCGACCCGAGGCAACCCGGGAGTTAGGAAGGGCTAGTTGAGTCTGAGGTTGAAGCAGGAACGACTCTTGGGGGCAGCACGTCTCCTCTCCCTCGGCGTCTCCAGCCTGCAACTGCCGCGCGGCCCCTTGTGCCTCTGCAAAGATGCAGAGGTCGGAGCACGTTGCTGTGCGGTGATGAAATGCTCCCCGAAGCAGCCTCTTGAGCCCGGCCCCTAACACCTACTGGGATCCTGGGGTTGCCTCTGGGATCTCTGTGGGTGCTCCCGCCCCCTCTCAGGCCACCTCCGCCCCCCAAATCCGGGCCCCCTTCTCTGGCTCGCCCACGCCCCTTGAGGGGCGTTCCAGGGTCGCCGCGGTCCTCTGCGCCCCGGGCGCTGGCGGCGCGGGCCGAGGCGGGAGGCGGAGCAGGGGGCGCCCCCCGGCTCGCGCGTCGCGGCGCTTCGCGAGGGGTTTGCCGCCTTCAGCCGCAGCAGCTGCAGCGGCGGCGGCGGGAAGAGGGGTGGAGGGTGGTGAGGCGGGCCGGAGCCCGGGCCGGGAGGGAGGGAGGGGAGCCGCGAGGCTGTGCCAGGCGAGCCGGAGGGGTGCTCCGCGCTCCCCCGCCCTCCTTCCGGGAGCGAGAATGCAGACTCTGAAACTGGTGCTGCTGGGCTGAGGCGGAG
>NW_007002989.1:15889-16560 GCF_000164805.1 Carlito syrichta
AGGAGGCTGCCAAGCTGTACCACACCAACTATGTGCGGAACTCGCGGGCCATCGGCGTGCTGTGGGCCATCTTCACCATCTGCTTTGCCATCGTCAACGTGGTGTGCTTCATCCAGCCCTACTGGATCGGCGACGGCGTGGACACCCCGCAAGCCGGCTATTTCGGGCTCTTCCACTACTGCATCGGCAACGGCTTCTCCCGGGAGCTGACCTGCAGGGGCAGCTTCACGGACTTCTCCACGCTGCCCTCGGGCGCCTTCAAAGCCGCCTCCTTCTTTATCGGCCTCTCCATGATGCTCATCATCGCCTGCATCGTGTGCTTTACCCTCTTCTTCTTCTGCAACACGGCCACCGTGTACAAGATCTGTGCCTGGATGCAGCTCACCTCCGGTGAGTGCGCGCTCACCTCCGCGGAGGCGGGGGACCCCGGGGCGTCCGAGCCGGGAGGGGCCAGAGTGGGAGGGACGGGGGCCGTGCGCGCCGCGGGGCGCCCAGCAACTTAATCCGCTCAGCCGTCGAGGTGCTGGGGTGGGAGCCCCGGGAGGCCGGAGCCCTCGGGGTTCTCCCGCCCCGGCACCAGCGCTTCGTCCCGGGGGCTTTCGTGAACCTCCCAAGTGCGGGGGACACCACCCAGAGGGACGCGCCCGGGGCAGAGCGCTTGTTGGACCGAG
>NW_007002989.1:16659-32003 GCF_000164805.1 Carlito syrichta
AGAGAGCTGGGCGGGGGGCCTGAGGAGGGACTGGCACCGCGGAGCGAAAAGCGGATTTAGAGAGGTTACGGTGCAAGAAGCAGCCAGGCCGCTCGGCCCCTCGCTGCTGGGACGGTTTCTGTCTGCTTCGTGGGGATGGGGGGTGGGGGAATGGAGTGACAGTGGTCATACCTATCCCGGACAGTCATAAATATTTTAGCTTCCGCCTGGGGGTGAATAAATCCTGTTTTGGGTTTCTCCCCTTTTAAGAAAAATGTACTTTAGAACGTTCCTCAGCAGTTCCCAATGTCAAGTCTTCAGTTTGCCTCCTTGACAAAGGTCCTTCGGTTTCATCTCTAAACAGAGAAGACTTTAGGAATTCAAGATTGTTCAGGATTTCATTTTGGGGAAGTGGCTTCAGGGGAGTGGGCAGAGAGCAAAATCTGTTTCATTAGCATCTCTGATCACTCTTTGCCTGTGGATGGTATATTGTTGCGAGCTGGAGGATGTGAACGTACTTCCAAGCATCAAAGTTACTTTTAACCCAGAAAGGATGAGGATGCATTTCCTGGTGGCTTTGAAGAGTCCTGAAATAAATCAGACTCCTCACTGTACTTCTCCCATGCCAGTATCCTCTCTGCCAGCTGGCTTGGATGTCCTTTCTTCTAAAGTCAGGGGTCCTCAGATCCTTGACATTTTCCTGTTTCAACATTGTTGAGACCCTTTTGAGTTTATGGATAGTCTGGTTGTGGAAGAGTACTGACTATCTCAGGCAGCTAAACTTCTCATTTGTGTTTTGTTGTATTTTATTGTTCACTTACGATGCTAGTTTCAAGATTCTGTCATCTTATTCCTGGGAAGGTTTTCTGGGAAATAGGGATTTAATCCCTGAGTTTTCTCAAGTATTGTAGGATGATTAAATCCTTAAAGGTGCTGAGCAACAGCATTAAGACTCACGAGCTTACATTACTAGTTTGATAACAAAAGAGAAACTTGTGGGAGGCTAAACTCGTATGGATGTGTTTGTTTTGTACAAAGTGTGTCTCTCCTGATTTTGATTTGCCATGTACTGGGAAAGTGTGTATGTGAACAGGGAGAAATGAACTCCTGGAGAGACCCACCTCCCTCACACATACCATTGTCCTCCTGAAATGTGAGAGTTCTGCGACTTCTGTCCCCCAACCTGCAACTTTTTGATGCACCTCCTCACTCCGTGTTTTTATATATAATGTTAACTTTTATGGCCCTGTCAAGAGCAGAATAACTTTGAGATCTGGAATATATTTATGTATTATGGTTGTTCTTGACACTTAGCTCTGGTTTGACTTTGAAGGGAATAGGACATACAGGATGCAGCTTTTGGAGAAAAAAAATAATTGACCCTGCATAGCTAATTTTAATTTTTCGGAGTTAAATGACCTATTTAGGCTGTTGAGTCAAATTAGATTGTTTTTAAAGGTCTGAAAGTAATTTGCAGGTGATTTCTCAACAACATGCTCTTAAATATTTGATTTTTATGAGGTTTTATACTCTAAACTCGTTTATTTGTTTGTTTTTTCCTAAAGACAGAAAATTATCTTTGGGAAAGATATACTGGCTTTGAAGTTAATACAAACTGCAACTATTACGGTGTTTTTCTTTTCTTTTTCTTTTCTGGAATAGATCACACAAAAATCATTTGCTCTGAAATGCTGAAATATAATGTTGTTCTCAGACATTTGACATATACTGTTCTGCTTTTCATGTTATGTAAAATGTAATCTTTGTACCAAAGAAGATATAAGGAATTTTACTTCAGTTTGAAGAAGCATAGAACCTTAAGTGTCATATTTTTTTAAACTTTTATTTACAATTTATTTGGTATGTTATTTCTGTGTAAACTATACAACATGATTTTGTTCATTAACGAAGTATACTAATAAAAGAAAAATGGATTATAGTGACAGGTCAAATAAAAATCTAAGTCAGTTATATTCACATATTTTTAAGGAATGAGATATAGAAGATGTTTCTGAAGAATGCCACTTTTAACATTTTTTTCAGGATTTTTCAAAAGTCTCATGACACTAATGAGAAATTTAACATGTATTGTAAGTGACTGAAAGTTGAGGTTCTGACCTTTAGGCTATTCCTCTTTATTGTCAAGCAGCCTCCTCCTAGTTATTATTTAACTGCTCCTAGGTTAATCTCAGGTGTAATTTGCTAAATATGAACGGTGAGACTTACTGTACTATTTGCTTATTAGAGATTGTTTAGCCCTCATTGGAAAGCAAATGATTCACTTGTGTATTTAGTTATCTAAGCATTTTATTACAGTAACATCCTAAATTAGTGCCAGGTAAAATATATAATCTTATATGAAATGGTACACTCAGATGATGAAGCAGGAGGCTTTATTGTGGTCATACAATATCAAGAATTATTATTTTTATGACTCTGAACAATGAATCAGAAAAAATAATTAATTTATCGAACCTGAAAATGATGTTGTTCATCTGTCTAGATGTGTGAAGCACATGTAACTAATGGCACTGTTATAAAAACCTTACCCTCTCTCTCCCCCTTAAATCTTTATTAACCTCACTAGCATGAAAGTAGGAAGCACAGAACTAGGCGCTAATATGTCACACTCACTTTGGATGTAATCCTGTACTTATGGACTACGCCTAATATAAAGACTGAAGACATAAAAATAATGCATAAAATAAATAATGACAATCAGAGATGTAAAACTTTCCTAAATATACAGAGACAACTTCTTGAGAAGAAAACACACACACACACACACACACACACACACACACACACACACACACACACACACATCTGTAATTGCTCAAGCAGGGTAATAAATTCCAGAATATATTTTTTTCCATCAAGATAGAAAGGGAATTTTGTCCCTCTGGGAACTTGATTCTCTGCTTCTATGTTCTTGTTCTCTTTAAATCAGTATTTCAGTTGGTTTCCAAGTCTACTAACAGCCATATTTCACTAAAGTGTTTTGTTTGTTCTACTGATTATAATCCATACCTTGAGTTGTTTCCAGAAGCTGATGTATTCACCATTTTATATATATATATATTATATATATATAATCAGCTAAAAGGTGGAATTTAAGTTTTCATAGACATCCAGTGTGGATTTCCTGGTGGAAGGCTGCAGATGAGGACAGGTACTCACTTTCATCCGGGCAGAAGTGGTACCTGATCCAGGCTGGATGTTCTTATGCTGGAGAGATAAGGAAAGAAGTGTGTTGTATCCCCCAAATTCCTCATCTGTCACCATTCTGAATGTACCACCAAGAATGGCCACCAAGATGGCAAGACTTTATGGCAAGGGTTAAGGACTGAATTGTATAGTCAGTTTCCTCCAGCCTCCCAACCACAGTTCTCCCAAATTCTTTTTGGCTAGCTTGCTATCTTAAATTTTATAACTTTGTCATTTAGGTAAGTTGAGAGTCTCAAAGGTAATCCTGTATTCCTTAGCCTACAAGAAGAACCTTTGCAATGTTATGCTATCGTATTTTATAGCACCCTGCTCTTGTCTCATAGATCTCATCAGCATTTGAAATTATAGTGCATTCTCATGTTTATTTAATTTCTGTCTTCTCCAGTACATTGAAAATTCCATAAGGTCTTGTCTGTTTTTCTTTATATAGCATAGAGGTCAAGCACGTGGACATTAGAGTTAAAAGATGCTGATTTGAAAACTGGCTCTGAAATGTACTGTGTGATTTGAGAAATTAATCTTTCTGTACTTTAGTTGTTCATCTGCAAATAGGCATATAATTGTACCTCACAGGATATGGGTACAAGGATTAAATGAGCTAATGTATATGCTTAATTCCTGGCTTAGAGTAAGCAGGCACTATATGGGTGTTGGGTATGATTGCTGTTGTTCTTTTGTTGTTATTATTGCTGTATCCTGGCACATAGTGCTATGTGTATTTCTGACACATAGTAGGTGTGTGATAAAATTTTGTTGAATTGATGGATAACTAATAGGTGAAGAATGAAAAGAGAAAGGAGTGATTTTTAACTTCCTCACATGTCATGATGAGAGGTGAATGCTGTATACTTGGAAAGCCATGGTACTCATTTTTTCAGTGATGTGTGGCATCTGTAGTGACCACACTGAAAGAACCATTGGATATTATTTGATGGCAATGGTTGTGACTTGACAACCTAATTCGTGATGAGCCCCCAAATGGAGGCTTTTCTAATATATAGGTAATGCTTTTTATTGCAAATACTTGGAGATAATCATATCTCAGGGTTCAGCAAATTTTCCCTCACCATTTAGTTTCCCAGTTAAAAAAAAATCACATCATCCAAAAAAATGGAGGTTTATGTGAGAATCAAGAGATCAGGCTTTCTTTCATGAAGAGCAGGGACCTGTTCCAGCTTGGCTTTCCTTGTGCACCTTCAAGAGCATAAGTATGGGAGAAGACAATGGGCTTTCCCACCCTTTCTGGGTGTCAGTGCTAACATGCTCTTCCTGTACTCCCAGGGAGCCTGCTGAGCCTGTTTAGGGTGGCTGCTGTTCAGATATGCAGAGCTCTGATGGGGGTGCTTGGAAGAGGGGACAAGGTTGGGATGTACTCAAGTGCAGACTCAGTGTTTAGAATATTCATCAGTCCTTACCATTTGGCGAGGGCTGAGCAGTATGAGAAGTGAGCTCTTGCCTCAAAGAGCTGCATATTCATCCTAAATTCAGTGTTATGGAGTGATCCCAAAGAGGGGTTTTTCCTCTATCAGAACATTTCAAACATTCTCCCAGGCGTAGAGGGAAGAATTTGTGTACTGCTGGTGAGGGAAGTTTTTATTTTTCTAATTTATAAGAATTTTTCATTTACCAAGCCAAACTTACACAAGAAAGTGATTTGAAATAGTTTAGAAATTTTATTTTTTCTTATATGTGGTATGACAAGAAATATGACAATCAAAGAGATGTTAGAAAATATGTTAGAGTGTCAAAACAAACAATTTTTTATAGAGTGAGATTTTAAGTGGACATATGTGAAAAATAACAGGTCTTATATAACTCATATGGTATATTGTTAGGAGTTTTTTTAAAATTCTTGGGGCAAGGCTACACATTTAATAGCTTTCCCACTGTAAAAATGTTAACAAGGTGCTTATATACTTCTATAAATAAATAATGAATATTTTTAATAAATGTCTAGCAAGAGCATGGCATCAGATGCTTAGCATGAAAGCACCTACTTGATAACTGCTTTTTTATTTTTTAATTTTAGAGTTGTGGAGTACAAGTGAGGATTTGCTACATAAGTAGGTTCCATGCAGGTGCAGTTTGGGCTTCTAGCTGGCCCTCTCTCCCTCTGATAGTGGACCAAGTATGATGCCACGTTCTCCCCTTCTCTTCTAGCAGTGTCCTGTGTCTGCTGGGCCCATTCTTGTGCCCGTGTGACCAGTGATCAGGGCCTGCTTATGAGGGAGAACATGTGGTATTCAGTTCTTTGTTTCTGTGGTAGTTCACTTAGAATGACGGTCTTCAGCAGCATCCGTGTTGCTGTGAAGGCTATGACTTTGTTTTTCATTATGACTGCATAATATTCCATCGTGTATATGTACCACAGTTTCTTTATCCAGTTCACTTTTGATGGGAATCTGGGTTGGTTCCATGTTTTTGCTATTGTGAAAAGTGCTGTGATAATTGCTGTTTTTGTTTTGGAATGATGCTATGACTCAGGAAAGTGGGTCCAGATGCCTAAGCCAGTATATTACATTTTATGTACACAACTCAGAAATCTAAGTGAGCAAAATTTAAAATGAAATAAAGAAACAGCAGAGCATGTAGCTAGAGTTAACATGTGTGACTCAATGCACTGCTGTGTGTGGTGTGAGGGGATAAACTATGAGGAGAAGAGCAGAGAGAACTTTGGATCACATTGGCACGAAACAAAGAACATTCCAGGAGAGTTCTTTTTTTTTTTTGAGTTGGAGTCTCACTCTGTCGCCCAGACTGGAGTGCAGTGGCCGCTCCCGCGCAGCCTCGACCTGCTGGGCTCCGGTGATCCTTCCGCCTCAGCCTTCCGAGTAGCCGAATTACAGGCGCGCGCTACCACACCCAGCTAATTTTTTTATTTGTTGTAGAGATGAGGTCTCGCCTGCCCAGGCGGGTCTCGAACCCGCGGGCTCAGGCAATCCACTCACCTCAGCCTCCCAAAGGCGCGGGATTACAGGCTGAGCCACCGAGCCTGGCAGGAGAGTTCTAATGTAGGGCTTATTAGCATGATAACTGGACTAATTTTAAAGTATAATTTCCATATTATATTAGAACTTTAGGGTCTGCATCAGCTTTAATTAATGTGAATTTTCCTTCTCATAATGAGTCAACTGGAATTTTTATTTAATATGAAGAAAGTCCAAGGAGCTGACCTTTATTCTTGGTAATAATAAGAAGATAGTAACATAATGGAAAGTAAGAGGCTGATTCACATAGCAAATAGTAGATAAGTTATTTGATGACTTAATCATAATGCTGTTTGAAATGTTATTGGGACAATTTGGAAAAATAGAAATAAACAAAAACAACATCCCTCAGCATCCCAAATGTTCTCACAATTAATATCATGGTTAAAAACATAAGCTCTCAAATTATGACTATGATTTGATGACACTCCCATTGCATAAGGCCCTGGTATTATTCAAAGTTTAAATTTTCCTAACTGTAATCTTGAGCACATTTTCAAGAGGAAGACAAATACTTTTTTGACCAATGTAGACATGAACCATATTTGACTATTATTGGGCAAGATGAAAGAAGAAAGCAAACTTTTCTGAAATAGAGTTGCTGCCACAGGATTGCCATACTTGGGTTCTGACATCTTTCCCAGCCTAATGAAACCAAGGTCTGCAGCCGGGTAGAGGTTGCTCAACAGGAGAAAAGATCCAAAATGACAGTCTGAGTGAAGCCAGTCTTCTAATTACATAGAATTTTAAGATTATGACTTAGCAATGAAATGGCTAGTGGAAGAGTAGTGAAAGATAAATAGCGGTAGATCTGAAAAGAGGCTGCAGCCTAGAAGCCCACATGCAGAATTTAGTTAATCATGAGCATTCTCCACATTCTTTGCCCTGTTAGAAAACAATGACAGAAAAGAGTTTGATGGGGACCCCACTTTAGCTTTAGAACAGAATGTGTCACAGGGCCATTCACGTAAGTGTTTGGAGACTCCTTTTGGACATGGCCCTTAGTTGGCTTCAATGAAGATCAAGAGTGAGGTGCCGTAACATCAGAATGGAAAGTATGTATTATCATTGACAGAAGGCTCGGTATTTAAAAAAATAGACAAGCAGATCCAGTTGTGGAAGATGACAAGGACATAGAAGAGTAACACCAAAAATAAATGATGACTGAATAGAAAATATATGATAAAATTCAAAGTTGAAAAGCCTATTGAATTTGATATCATCAATGGCTTAAAATGTATTGGCACAGGACAAGCAGAGAGCTGAATGGTACAGAGTTTGGTAATCCGAATTACCAAGAAAGAAGAACTCTATGGCTCCACCTCCCATGCAGGGGATTAAGCTATTCAAAAGGGAGGGATGACCAAACCTTCTGTACAACTGATGGATATATGGAGAAAGACTAAAATAAGCCAACCAAAGAAAGAAAAAGTCATTGTAAAATTCAATGAAAAGGTTTCCTATAGTTTCTCTTTGAAAATATAGTTACAAATTGTGAGGTTAAATTGATTTCTCTAATGCCTTTAATGGGGAAAGGGAACTTGCAGTGAACATTTGGGTTAATACATTTACGGAGCATTTTAAGAACATATCAAATTACAAGCTAGGTTAATTGAATTCATCTCAGATTCAGAGTCAGATAATTAATAACTGGTGATATTGTGGATCTGTGTGATGCAAAATATCAGCTAACTGAATATCTGCATTTTAACCAGTTGACTGGAAAACACACAATACTGACTGTTTGGTATGTTATTAAAACTTTCATAGAGAAAGGATTGCTCTACTATAGTGTTTTAAAAACCGTGTTGGGTGTCTTTTTAAAGGTTATGATATCAGTTAATAGATAAGGATCAAAATTAGAACTTGGATTAAAACAGAGTAGAAAATAAAAATGCAGTGCAGATAATAAAGGTTTTGTGAAAACTTTATTTTCTAAAACATTTATATATTTACACATATATGTGTGCATGGACTAGGTTGCAATGTAAAATGTATTAATTACTGTAGGCTCCAGTCAAAACTTTTGAAAGAAACTATTCCAGGAGAAAAAATAATTTAATATGAATTTAGAAAAATAATTTTATCTTCTTTGGAAAAATTTGAAAAATTTGTACTAACTCATAGGTAATTTTGTATTAGAAGGTAGATTAGATAAAATATTCTCAATCTAAGCAATTTGAGACTTTTTGCTTAGGCTTTCTTTTTTCACCTCCATTTATGGCTTTCATTGGTACTGTACTCCAGTTAGATTGTGGGTTAATTGAAAACTAATATTATTTTCCAAATGTGAGTTGATTGACTCTCTGTACTATAAAAAAAGTCATAATCCACCTCTGAGCAACAAATAGCTAAAAAAACTATTTAACAAATGTACTTAGCCTTGTACTAAATGGATACAGATTCATGGGATTTGGGAAGTTGGAGGGATATTAAAATTTATTTAACACAATCCCCTCGTTTTCTAGATAAAGAAATAATAATGGTAATGCTATCACGTAACTGCCATTTGCAAAAAACTTTAATTTAGTATATTTAACCTTTATAATCATCCTATACTGTAGTATTATTATATGAAATTGAGACTTAAAATTGCTCAAAAATTGTAAAATGTCACAGATTCAATTAGTGGTCTGAGCCAAAATCAAACTTTTCTCCTGTCCTACAACATATTGCCACTAAGTTTGAGGGAAATTAAGGATCTGGCCAAAAGAACACCTTGGTAAAATTGAAATCAATACACACTGGATTCCCAAGGCAGTTTCATTTTTTCCAGTTTATTTTGCCTCCCAACTTAATGTGCATTTGTTCAGTTAAGTCTTCAATATGCATTTTCACCATTCTGTATCATCATGAAAGGAAGGAGATGCTGTTTATAGGAGGAAATAATTATCTATATGTTTACCAGACTTCCCTCTTCAAGCAGGCTTAGTTGTGATGAGGTACCCCTCATCTCATCATTTCATTACTTTAGCCTAGAGCTTGGGATGGTTCTTCTCCCATAATGTCCCTTTGGTTGCACCTCTGATATCATTGTCAGTAATCTTAGACTGTGAATTCCTACAGGAAAAGGACAATGTCAGCATTCTTGGCTCTGTGTTATCCATTCCTGCCCTAAATTAAATGCAGAAACATTCTTAATAAATTTGCTTGCTGATGGTGCTGGTGAAGGTGGACTGGGTTGCTAAGTCACAGACACAGTTCCAGAGAAGATAGTAACAGACTTGAGCAGGTTCTGGAGGCATCAAGGAAGGAGGACTAATGGGTGGTCAGAAGATTTGCATCTTGACTTGCCATCTTAATGACTGGATGACTTTGGGCAAGGCATCTAACTATTTCTGACTTTTGATTTTCATGCCTGTATTTTTCTAAAGCATATACATGTTTATTTCAGATACAAATAAAGAGAGATTTCAAGTTATGGACATTAAAAAAGTAACATCAGCTAACCAAGTGTTGGTGGGCATTTACCAGAAAGTAAATGTTGGGAATATAATCAAAGATAGAGTGAAACTAAAGAATAAAGAAAATGGGGCAAAACTAGACAGATAGGTAGGTATTCTAGATTTTTCTCAATCAGATAAGACTTTAAGTAAAATCTCTCTTCTGTATTTTTGGGATTATTGAATTAATGTATGTCAGACACTTAAAGCTGAACCTAGAACATAGTGAGCACTCAAAAATGTTAGCTATGATTACTATTGTTATTTTTACTCTACTATTACTAAAGAGATTGGTGCTGGAGGCCTGGTTACCATTTAGAAAATTTCATAAACAAAAAAAATTAGACTTACAATGTGCAACCTGACGAGGCTATTTAGTATCACACCTTGTATATGCCAGATCTACCTTGTTCTGAGGATCAAGAAAGATAATGGCTATGATTGCCTTTTATAAACTGCAGTGTTATAAAAATGTCATTGTGATCCTTACAATGGGTTTATGCATTACTAACAAAACACCATATTTAGTAAAGAGTTTAATTTTGTGTTAATGGGGCTAGCTCTTTCAGTTTGTCTGTCTGGAGTAATGACTCAAAGTAACAGGAATGTTATTTTAGGGATTGTTTTAAACTGTTTTATAACTTCAACTAAACAAACTTAAAAAAAATGAAGCCACTTTTTGAAGACTTTGTGGACAAGACAATTTTTTTATTGTGTCAAGACCCGAGCACTTAGTCATTCTTATTCAGTTTCTCCAAATGTTAGAAAAATATTATCAGCTCTTACCCAAATTATTTCTGCTTTGTAGTTATCAAAAGCAAAATTGAATATTCTCGATCTCTAATAACGTCAGGAACAAATTAGAAGTAGCATTTTTCTCTGCTATTTAAATTGTAACTATATAATACATCAAAAAATGACGTTTCTCAACATTATACCTGAATCTTTTATTTTTTCATAAACAAAGTCAATAATGATTTAAAATCCTGAGATTTATGCTCAAATAAAGATGCTGTTGCTGTTTTTCATTAACATGTTAACTTCTTGTGTTTTTCTAAAGAAAGTTAAAAATCACCAACATGGCTTCTTATAAATGTTTTTATTTTAGCTTTAAAGTCACCAGTTTATTGTAAAATCAAAATATCAGTTTGCTATGACTGCATCAATGACTATGATCCAAACCACTGGATTGAACAGTGGGAAAATTAACATTTTCTGCTTTACATACTTATCCAGATCCCTTTTGCAGTAAATATACAGAGTTGATCTTGACAAGAGAACTTACTTAAAAAGCATGCTTGATCAGACTTTTTGTTTATAGAGACACCAGTGAGCATTGCTGAGCAGTCCTGAAGGTCATAGTGCATAGTTCCTCTCTTCCAGACCTCTCAGTCTTTTGAAAGGGGTTCTCCATTAAGATGAGCTAGGATGGGGAAATGGGTCAGGATCGACCCATCCTAATTCACTTTCCTGAAAACCCCTCCATTGTGGGCAACATGGGCTCTAGAGGGAGCTCCAGTCCTGTCATCTTGTGCTTCTCAGAACTTTGCTTTTTACAGGGTCAGGTCCAGAGTCATTCTCTCCCTGACATTACTGGTAGGATAATATTCCAGGGGATGTAGGGTGGAGGATAAATTATGAAGGTTCAAAAATAATAAGAAAAAGGATTCATCAAAATATATGCAGCAGAGGAAAAGCTCCTTTATCTCCAAGGAAAAGGCCAGTTCCTGAATATTTCTGTGACCCTTTGCCTTGATAACATTCTTTGAAATTGCTCTTTATAGTTTATCTGACCTTGGAAGAAGCTGTTGTGACTTCTAGTGGCCAACTTTTTTTTCATTGGCATAGTCTTCCCTATCAGGGCATTTTGACTATTGTTTCTTAGACTGGAGATGGACAAATGGGAGTAACTTGGGCAGGTCACTGGAGAATTTTTCTAGTTTGGTATCAGAGTTATGTAAGATTCATAAAAGTTGAGAAGTCTCTTCATCTATCCATTAAAAAATTTTGTGTATGATTGAAATAATCTGTTTGTGAATGTTTATAATAGAATTATCTTATAAAAACGGAGCCTGGTGTCTCTTTATAGGAAGATTTAAAATTATTGATTTCATTTCTCTAAATGTTATAGAATCATCCAGATTTTTTATTCCTTTTTCGGTCAGTTTGTAAAGATGTATTTTTCTAAGAATTTGTTCATTTATTTCATCTACATTTTCAAATGTATTAGCATAAAACTGTTCATAATATACTCTCATAGTAGTATAAGAGTTGCCCTATGTCTTCTCTGTTGTTCTAGCTCAATTTTGCCATGTTTTGTTACTTATTAGTCTTTTGAAAAAGAACCAACTTTAACTTTGCTGTTCTTCTCCATTACAATCTCTGTTCTATAGTATTCAGTTTTGCTTTTTAAAATATTTCCTTCCATTTTCTTTGAGTTTATTCTCTTGTTCTTTTTCTAACTTCTTAATTTGGTTATCAAGTTTATTAATTTTTAACTGCTACAAACTTTTAGGGAAAAAACTGCTTAGCTATGGAGAGATGTTTTGAAGAGGGCATCATTAAAAGTTTTTTATCAGGAATTGGATGTGACCATTACAAGCATAACATAAAATGACAAAACTGTATGCTCATGGAAGAAAACTAAGTTACTTGTAAAAATATTTACAAATATTTTAATGAAATGGTTCATACAAATTAAATATATTTAATATTAAATATGTATTCACTGTATTTAATCCTTATACTTTATATTTTTTCTTATGTTACATGAAGTAAATGTAATAAATATTTCTACAAAGTTACATATAAATGTTCCCATTTATTCTAGAAATTGCTAGTGTAATAGCTTCATTTTCTGTGATAAAAAATGAAAAAATCCTATTGACCACTAGTGATCAGTTGATGCTCCCAAGGTTAATGAACAAAAAAGTTTTTCTTCAGTATTTTTAAGTGTTCTAGTTAGTTTTATTTTTAAATCATCTGGCCTGCCATGTTACGCAAAATGTAAGTCCCATGGATATTATTCTATTGCCTTTGCTTAGCTCTGTGGCCGCATGAATGCCAAACATCAAAGCACCAAGTCACCATTGCGAAATGGGGAACAGGATGGGAGAAATAGGGATTGATTAATGCCTGCAAACTAATTATAGTTTCTGAACCGACTCTTCAAAACTCCTGAATCTCCCACAGTGAGTGAGCATCATGTTTTTCTAAGATAAACTGTATATCACAAACAAAGCAGTGAAGGTCTCCATATCCAATGGCATACATGTATAGTGTAGTAGGTTTCTCTTAGTATTCATATTAAAATACCAAATGGAATCATAGAAATACTGTAACTGAATTCTTAGTCCTTCTGTTATTCTTTAGCTCATTCATTTGTCCTTTCCTATTGCATGCCTCTTATGTGTATTAGAGAAGATATGAAGGCTAACATACTTTGTAATGTTGAGGATCTCTTCGTTATTTGTTTTCTTCCTAGAATTGGAAGAAGTTTTGCATTACTAGAAAGAAAAATGTGAAGGCAGATATACCGTGCTAGATGAGTACATAAGCTCCAAAGTCAGAACATCTGGGTTTGGTGGTGACTACTTCACTTACAAGCCCATTGTGTGACTTTGGACCAGTGTTTTAGGCTGCCTATGCCTCAGTTTCCTTATCTGTAAAATGAGGATAAAAAGAATACCTATCTCATGTCTAGTACACAGAAAACATTCATAAACATTAGGTATTAGTATCACTGTTATCATTGTCATTGTCGTCATTATTATTATACTCATTCTAGAAAAGTAGTCCTAGAAAAAACAAGAAGAAATGTACCCCACATCTCTATAATAAAAGAAAATTAAAACAACAACAACAACAACAAGACCTATAAAGAACCCGGTAGGTTGCTGTTCTACAAAAACTCCAGGTAGTATCAATATTTTATTTCTTTTTTAATCTAGAAAAAAATCATGCACGTTTTGGTGCTGACAAGCCATTGTTACTCCCTTACTTATTGAGTGAGTTTAGACCTTTCCACCCTAGACTTTTCTAGGGATTTGGTGATTGTAAGGTGATAACAGAGTAAGACGTGGAGCTTCCCTTGGGTGGTGCCCTTTTAACCCTCTTTTTGGGGTTGAGGGAGGGGGATCTGTAGAGTGATATCATTGGGGAGCAGGCAATGGGTATAGCGGTTAGCAATTGCACCTTGTAACTTTCATACTGGAAGCCTTCTAAGGACAAGGATCGTGGCTATTTTATTCATCATTGTAAGTTGGTGAATAGTGCCTAGGATGTTCGTTGTTTAAAGTTTGCCTTATCTTCTAATGCACTAAGCTGATGCCACAACCCGAAGTTCTGTACTAGGAATGGTATAAAGACAATATCTCAGCTCTTCTTAGAGAAGGGTTCAAGACTGTAATTTTTCCCACAGAGTCAGTGTAATGGGAGAACTTATCTGATCTAAGCACTATTTAAGAAAAGAGGTCCAACTTTTAATTCAAGATTTAAAATGATGTACTATCAAACTTGCTTATGCTTTAATATCTTGTGTATATAAATATGCATAACATATATTCTAAATGGCTCACTTTGACCAGAGAAATTTGGCACTAAAAACTAGTTGTTTTGTTAAAATAAAATATGTGGATCCTATGCTTTATAATTTTTGATCTTGACACAAAGAAGAAAAACATTACGGAGCCAAGTAAACACTAACATATATGAAATAAACCTTGTTTTTAAACAGAGTGTTTTTCAAAAGAAATTCTTTTCGTGTTCAGCCTTCAAGGTAACAATCATAAAATCTGAGAGTTGAGCAAGATGGGAAGATCTAAAGGACAAAGAAAAAAGACAAAAAGGCTGGGCATGGTGGCTCAGCCTGTAATCCCAGCACTTTGGGAGGCCCATACGAGAGGATTGCCTGAGCCCAGGGGTTTGAGACCAGTCTGGGCAACTTGGTGATACCTCATCTGTATAACAAATCACAAAAAAACAAAACAAAACAAAAAACTAGCCAGGCGTGGTGGTGTGCATCTGTAAATCCAGCTACTTGGAAGGCTGAGGCGGAAGGATCGCCTAAGCCCAGCAGGTCGAGGCTGCAGTGGCCATGAGCATGCCACTGCACTGCAGCCTGGGCACCAAGAGTGAGGCACCAACTCAAAAAAAAAAAAAGATTAAAAAGACACAGAAAGCAGTATAGTTAGCTCAAGGTGCTAAATAGAAGGGACTGGTAATATCAGAAGCAGCAGTGACCTTGTGTACATCCTACTATCCTGCTCCATTTAGGCATTTATACAATGGTTGCAAGAGGAAGACTGATCACATAAAGCCTAATCAGGGAACGAAAGAACCTTTTTTTTTTTTTTCATTAATCAGTATTTTTTATTATGGTTTTGTGGGGTACAGTTAAGGGTTAGGTGTACAATGACGTTTCATTCAGGCACCCTGTATATAAGAAGTGTTTTCCCATCCCCCGACAGATATTTACTACTGTTAATCCCATCCCCCTCCCCCCTATAGTTTCCCAGTACCATCCGTCATTTTCTCATAGTATTGCATTGGATGTTCAAGGTCCATTATATGAGTGAGAACATGTGATATTCGGATTTTTGTTTTTGTGAGAGGTCACTCAGTATTATAGACTCTAGTTCCATCCAGGTTGCAGCGAAATTCTTGATTTTGTTGTTTTTTATGGCTGCGTAGTATTCCATCGTGTATG
>NW_007002989.1:32284-33544 GCF_000164805.1 Carlito syrichta
AGAGCTTTTAGGATCGCCACACTGCTTTCCACAGAGATTGCACTAGTTTACACTCCCACCAACAGTGTAGAAGTGTTCCCTTTTCACCACACCCTCTCCAGCAGCTGTTATTTTTTGAGTTGTTGATAATTGCCATTCTGACTGGAGTTAGGTGGTATCTCAGTGTGGTTTTGATTTGCATCTCCTTGTTGATTAGTGAGGTTGAGCATTTCTTCATGTGTTTGTTGGCTGCTCGAATGTCTTCTTTTGTGAAGTGTCTGTTCATGTCTTTTGCCCATTTTATAATGGGGTTGTTTGTTTTCTTCTTTTCAGTACGCTTCAGTTCCTTGTAGATCCAGGATGTTAAGCCTTTGTCAGACCTAGAGTTGGCAAATACTTTTTCCCAGTCTGTAGGCTGTCTCCCTGCTCTCTTGATGGTTTCTTTGACTTTGCAGAAGCTTGTCAGTTTAATAAGGTCCCATTTGTCTATCTTCTCTCTTAAGTCCTGTGGGTTTCGGGTTTTGTACAGGAATTGGATGCCAGTTCCGATTTCCATGAGAGTATTTCCTTCCTTTTCTAAGGTTCTTATGGTTTGAGGTTTTACATTTAGGTCTCTGATCCATTTGGAGTTAACCTTTGTGCATGGGGATAGATAGGGGTCCTGTTTCAATCTTCTGCATGTGGTCAGCCAATTTTCCCAGCACCATTTACTGAATAGGTTCTCCTCTCCCCATTGGTAGATGGTGGGGGCTTTGTCGAAGATGAGTTGGTTGAGAAATTGAGGTTTTGCTTCTGGAATCTCAATTCTGTTCCATTGATCTATATGCCTGTTCCTGTACCAATACCAAGCTGTTTTGATGATTGTAGCTTTATAGTAAAGTTTGAAATCTGGTATTGTGATACCACCTGCTTTGTTTTTTTTGCTGAGGATTGTTCTGGCTATTCTTGGACGTTTGTGTTTCCATATGAATTCCTGTGTTGTTTTTTCTAGGTCTGAGAAGAATGTTGTTGGTAATTTAATGGGTATTGCATTGAATTTGTAGATTGCCTTAGGTAAGATGGACATCTTCACAATGTTGATCTCCGATCCATGAGCATGGGATATTTTTCCACTTGTTCATGTCGGCTTTGATTTCTTTGAGCAGTGTTTTGTAATTTTCATTATAAAGGTCTTTCACGTCTCTGGTTAGGAAGATGCCAAGGTATTTCTTTTTTTTTGTGGCTATTGTGAATGGAACTGTGTTTTTTATTTGGGTTTCTGTTTGTTTATTATTGGTGGAA
>NW_007002990.1:0-1916 GCF_000164805.1 Carlito syrichta
TGAGAGTGCAGTTGGGGGCAAACACTCCCGCCCAGAGAGAACAGAAGCTGAGCTTTGCACCAGCGTGTGCAACAAAGAAGAGAATGCCCACAGTCTGAAAGTGTCGAAAATCCCATCAGAACACCTTTGATTTCTTTCAGAGTGCACTTATCGGAGGATGCACTCGTTGGCGTGTTTATAACAAACATGCAGTTCTGCAGATGGCCGAGGAACTGGCTGAACCAATTAAATCTGAATGCTAAAAGACCGTCTGCAGCCAAGGCAGAGAATGAACAATCTGGAGAAACATATTTATAGGAGGGGAAGGGGGGAAAAAAAAACCTGGCAAGAATCCCCGTACACGTCTGTGTGCAGTTAACCTCTGTTGTTAACACTGAAGGAAATGCCACCCAGTAAATGGAGGAGAGCTATAAAAATAAAACAACATCTGTATAAATTTTGCTAACACTAGCCTCCTATGACCTGAGTATTCAGAAAATGCCCAGTGCCAGCAAGTGGGAGAGACTGGTGCACACCCATGGCCTCCCAGGTAATCTGTTTCTGAGAGGTCGTCACACTTGGTGTGCTGAATCCCCTGCAGTAGGTCTGGTGGGCTTTGCTTCGGTGAGAAACACTGAGATGGAGTGTGTGTGTGTATGTTTTATATACACAGAAAAACTTTGTTTCCTGTTTACTTTAGATTCTGGCCTCCTAATCCTCACTTTTGGTCTCTTTTAAACAAAATGAAATGAAGAACACCAGTGACAGCAGCTAACAGAGAGAGAAGGAAGAAAGTCAGAGGAGTCTGCTTCAGGGATCTGATTCAATTATTTCCCAGGATACGTAACAACTGTGTGTCTTCAGACTGTCTCTGGAATCGCATAGCATGGCTCATGGCCTCCACGCAGGCCACACGCTTCTCTCCCCGCCGCCCCAGGCGGAGGAAGAGACACCTGGGGGCCTGACCCAGTCACATTCACCCCGGGGCATCCCTGGTCCCTAAATCCAGCCGACTTGCCGGGCATCTCCCCGCCCTCCTCCGGGCAGGCTGCTCGGCCACCTCCTTGTCAACCCGAGAGCCTGCTGCATGCTGCAATGACGCCCCAAGTTTCACACCCCGTGAGAACTCTCAACGATGTGCTGTGTAAATCTGTCACCTGTAACGCCAGCCAAAGAGGGGAGACGAGACAGAGAGCTGCTGAGAGGATCAGGAGCACAAAGGTTTTCTGCCCGAAGGTGAGGCAAGCTGCAAAGGAAGAGAGAAGAGGCTCCGCGGAGGCCAGAAGGAGCCAGAAGGAGAGTGGAGCCCACCTGAAATCTGAGGAGTTCAGACACATGAACCCCCTTGAGGAACCAAAACGGACATGCTGGGATCCAAGGGTCACGAAGACGACAAGAATGCAGAGAGTATGGCGCCCAACTGAGACTCAGGGCTGGGAACAGAGTGATCTGTCTACACCTTGGGCCGGGTGGCCCAAGGAAATCAAGTGGGACAGATGCCCCCATCCTTCTAGTCACCTCCCCAGTCTCCTAGTCCCTCCACCACCCCAAGTTCTGCTCATCCAAAGGACCACTGTCCACCAAATCCATCGCTGCAAGTTTGAATACAATCAGGACCAATGCAGGCGCAAGCACCAGAATCAGAAAGAATCACACGATGCCAGCACTTCGAGCATCTGAAAGAGCCTGCATTGTCCTGGCCGTACTTCATACTGACCGTGGCTCGGGAGGTGGCCCACACACCTGCCCCCGCTTGACAGAGGAGGAACGCGAGGCTCCCTGGCTTGCCTGAGTTAGCTGGTGGGATGAGGTGAGTTAAAGCCAACCCAATATTCCTTCTGCCGGCTCCTAACATCTCCTGAGAACCCAGGCTGGGATCGCAGGCTGTCAGACCATCTTCAATATGGCGGCCACCCCAGTCTTGCTCAGAGGCACCC
>NW_007002991.1:0-26906 GCF_000164805.1 Carlito syrichta
CATGTTCTCACTCATAAGTGGACCTTGAACATCTGTCATAATACTATAAGAAAAGGACTGACAGTGGTGGGAAACTATGGGGGGGTAGGGAGGGGAAGGGAGGTGGGACTAACAGTAGTCAATATCTGTCTGGGGATGCGGCAACACCCCTTATCAACAAGGGTGCCTGAACGATGCGTGTTTGTAAACCTAACCCTTAACTGTACCCCACAATTTTAAAATAAAAAATATGTCAAAAAAAAGAGAACCTCTCTGAGAATATCCCTTAATGGCAACTTACAGAAAACATCCTCTTGCTACAATTCTTTGTGACCTCACAGTTACCTAAAACAATGGAGGAAAATTGTATTTGACGCAAAAATAAAATAAAATAAAATTTTAAAATGTCAGTTTGTTCCAAAATATGGAAAAGTCTAATGAAGGACTGTCTATGTCAGTTCAGGCTGCTCCAACAAAACATCATAGATGGAGTGGCTTATAAACAACAGACATCTATTTTTCACAGTTACGGAGAATGGGAAGTCCAGTGGGAGAATGGGAACTCTGGCATGGTCAGTGTCCGATCAGGACCTGCTTCTTGGTTCACAGTCTTTCCACTGTGTCCTTACACTGTGGAAGAGGGAGGGATCTCTTGGGGGTTCTGTTTTATAAGGGTTCCACCCTGTTTGCCTAATCACCCCCCAAAGGCCCCAACTCCCAAGAGCATTGCATTTGGAGAACAGATTTCAACATATAGATGGGGGGAGGGGACACAACCATTTAGTCCAGAGCACTGAGGATTGTGGCTTTAGAACAAAACTACACTTTTCTTGAGAAAGGAAAGCACAACTGTATTTCTTTGTCACTGTTACACCTGATACAGTCTTATTGTTAGGTTTATAGCTTTCCATAAAAGTGACTAACTTCTATTTCACGGAGAAAACCAGGGAATGGATAATTGAGAAGTAACGTACGCAAGCATTTTTCAGCAGACTGGCAGCGCTCATGAATACAAATAACACAATTTTCTATAGCCACAAACTTCTCTTTTCATCTTCTTAAAGCGGCCAAAAACAAAAAGGAAAAGAATACATTGGGATGGGTGCAGTGGCTCATGCCTATAATCCCAGCACTTTGGGAGTCTGAGGCAAGAGAATTGCCTGAGTCCGGGGTTTGAGACCAGACCGGGTAACTTGGCAAGAACTTGTCCCTACAATAAGTCAAATAATTAGCTGGGTGTGGTGGTGCATGCCTGTACTTCCAGCTTCTTGGAAGACTGAGGCGGAAAGATCGCTGGAGCCCAAAAGGTCGAGGCTGCAGTGGCTGTGAGCGTGCCACTGCACTCCGGCCTGGGCGACAGAGTGAGACTCTGACCAAAAAAAAGAAAAAAAGAATACATTGATTACTGTGACCCAGAGCTATGCCTCTCTACGTCGTATGCAAATAAAGAACAAACATATTAATCTGAGGCTGGATGGAATTTGTGAGCTGGGAGGACGGTGGCTAGGACTCAAGGGTCAAAGACAGCTTCCAGGTTTGGCAGGGAGGCAGCGGGAGGTGGGAGGTGCCATGAAGAGAGAGAGCGCTCACAGGGTGGTAAACATGCTTCCAGGAAGATGATGATTTCTGTTTGGGACGGAATGAGTTTGAGATGTCAACACAATCGAGAGGGAAATGGTCAGCAAGCATTTAGCAATGCATGTCCGGAATTTGTATGATGTGTCCCGTCATTTATTTGGGCTGGGGCTTACAGCTTACAGATTTGTGAACTGTTTTTATTGAGGTGATAGTTAAGGCCAGGCAACTTGATGTAATAGCCAAAGAGAACATAAAGAGAAATAAATACAATTTATAACTTGTTATTCAAACTGCGCATAAAAGCATTACTTAATTTGTCCTTGGAATATTGTTGCTTATAATTCTTTTGAAAATGCAAACACCAGAGGAGGTTATCACTGTAGTGTGTTCAGGCTTGAGACCATCAACATGTGTGAAAAAAACATTTTGGTGAATACTTGAATCCATGCTCAAGGAATTATGCCAGTCGCATCTTCACCTTGGCTTTTTTTGGTGAACTTTCTAGGCATCAATGTCCCCTTAGTTTGTAACTTGCTTGATTTATTATTATTTTTTTTTAGCCCATTCATCTTTCATTTGCTTGACTTGGATTTGTAACACTGTCTGGTTTACTTTTATGCCAATCTGGAAATCTAATGGGATTTTGCTTTTGTAATTAACTTGTGATTATACTTAGGAGGTGATATGCACACAGTCTATGCCCATGTCCGCAGAGTACATTTGCCTGAGGTTTGCCCGCCAATGAATTAACCCAGTACAACATACATCCCCATCACTGCTTTTCTTTCAAAACGTGTCAGGGAATTTATAGACATTATATGTTTGAAAATCAATTGTGTTTCTATCTTTTGGAGTATACCCATCAGTGTTTAGGACATTGCCTGGCCCATAATAGAGGCTCAGTAAATATAGTTTGAATAAGTGAGAGGGGGGCCTTGACTACATAGATAAAAGTTAGAATCATTTACTGAGGTTGTTCCCAACCTCTGTGAGTCACATCATGAAATCCAAATTACTCCGTATACTGAATAGAGAGTTGGGATAGTCAGAGCTGTGTCATGTGCACTCCAAAACAAGGCCTTGAATCACTCCATTAAGAAAATATTTTGATAGCCTAGATTTTTAGTTTTCAGAGCTGACTTCTTAGGAAAATAATAGCATTTTAAGGCTCAAATGTATCTGTATTTGAAACTTAATAAATGGTAAAGAGAGAATAGATGAAGAGCCAACGTACTCTGACCTCTCCCAACTTGATCAAGGTTGGCCAAACCAGCATGGGGGCAGTGGGGAGTCATTTTGGGAGAGAGGAGGAAGTGCGTCTGGATTGGAGTGAGGCTTTGAAGGGTCCTGTATTTTGTCTTCCCATGTCGTTCCTGAGTAGGTTATGGATGCCACAGCTCTGAGCTTGGAAGTCAGAGAGTGGGAAGAACAATGTGTCCTCTCCCAGGTGCAGCCCCAGGATGTGGCAAGTCAATTACAGAAGGTCACCCCCAACAAAGTGCAGTGGCGTCAAAGGCAGATGGTGTCATGGAATCCTTGGATAGGGAGGGTCCGAGGCGTCTGCCCACGCCTTCTTTGACTCTGGCAGACCACATGGGTATATTCTAAAGTTTTCTATTCTCAGTGAAGAGCATCAGGATGGCCAAGGAAGGGAGGTTTGAATGAAGAGAACTCAGAATAACCTTCATGAACTCGAAGTCCCCGTGAGGAACAGACCAGATGTGTGAAGATAAACCTCGGGACATCAGGAGCTAATGCCAAAATCAAAGACACAGAGTGACAAATCATCACTCAATAGACACCAGTGAAAGACCGATGATGAATGCAAGCCTGAAATCTTCCCACAATGTTAAGTTCTACACGAGCTCTCCAAACCTGCCACGTCAATGTATCCTGACCCATACAATCTATGCTGGGGAGGAAACATGCTGGAAAATTCTGGATTAACTATGTGAAAACTGAATCCAATGATAAGCTACAGAAGCCACTGATTATTGTTTTGTTTTGTTTTGCATTTATTAAATTAAATATTCAAGCCAGTGGGCAAAATGGAGACTATATAGAGATTAAGTATTTGGTTAAATTAATTACAATTACAAACACCTGAGGTATGGCCCTCTCCTATCAACCCTCTGTATGTACTTATTTAAGAATGAGCCAGCATACCCACTTAGTTAATAAAAGATTCATAACTACATAAGACTAGTTATTTAGCCAGGCGTGGAGGTTCATGCCTGTAATCCCAGCACTTTGGGAGGCAGAGGCAAGAGGACTGCCTGAGCTCAGGGGTTCGAGATCAGCCTGAGCAACAGGGTGAGACCTCATCTCTATAACCAATCATAAAATTAGCCAGGCATGATGGTGCATGTCTGTAGTCCCAGCTACTTGGGACTGTCACCCAGGCTGGAGTGCAGGATGACGGGTTGCCTGAGCCCAGCAGGTCAAGGCTGTGGTGGCCACGAGTGTGCCACTGCACTCCAGCCTGAGCAACAGAGTGAGACTCTGAGGGGAAAAAAAAAAAAAAAAGACTAGCTATTTTATAAGGTTTTGGCCAGGCACGGTGGTTCACATCTATAATCCCAGCACTTTGGGAGGCAAAGTTGAGAGGATTTACTGAGCCAGGGAGTCCAAGACCAGCCTGGGCAACTTGGTGAGACCTTGTCTCTACAATAAATCACAAAAATTAGCCGGGCGAGATGGCATACGCCTGTTGTTCCAGCTACTTGGAAGACTGAGATGAAAGGATCACCTGAGCCCAGCAGGTCGAGGCTGCAGTGGTCATGAGCAATGTGCCACTGCACTCCAGCCTGGGTGACAGAATGAGACTCCAACTCAAAAACAAACAAACAAAAAAAGAAACTAACTTGAGATGGTTCCAAAGCCATATAATAACAGGATAAAAACAATCATACTATTATATATGCTCCCTCCAATTTAAAGCACTCACTCATTTTGCACAGAAATATGTCATTTTTGTTAGAAAATAGTAATACAGAAAAACTGTCATGGAAACAGAAAATAGACTTTCTCTTAGTAACTTAAAATAAGGCCCTCATTAGCAGAATATTCTTCTTTTCCTGATAAGCACCCTGAATTTTTACAGGTTTTACACACAGTGATTTTCTCTTCTTCAGCTTGCACTGAAAATAAATGACTTAAGAGATGGATAGGAATTAAGCACTAAATTCTACTTCCACATCTAGTTTGATTCTAAGAACACTGTATTATGCTACAAACACAAATGTTTGTAGCATAAATTAGTTTACTGTTAAGTAGTAACAGAATTTGGCCAATTAATGCCACTGACAATCATCTTGAACACAAATTCATGATGTTGTGATTTTATGTCTGACTCACTTTTCCATTCTTACTCCATTCTTAACTCACCTGTTCCATCCAGTATTACTTTACAGTACATCGTGGACTGTTTTCCTAATTTGGCCTTGAGTTGGCACCAAGTACACAGAGATGAAAATATCTTCCACGTCAGTCTGTCTTGCCTCATGACATTCTCAAGCTGTTTTCCCCATTTCGGCATTTCAAGGGCAGTTCCTTCCTGCTGGGTCCTCTTAAAGAGGTGACTGCAGAGTTGATAATAGAACAAAGAAAAGAGAAAATTAAATTCAACTGTGCTGACCAAGCAGGCAAAGAAGGCGATCGATGTGAAAGGATATTTTAAAAATGAATTCTAATGGACTTCTGTCTTACTGAAAACCCAGCCAGAAATACCCTCAGTCTAGAAAGTTTTGAGTTTACATCTTAATGTTATTTTTACTGCATCAATGTTGGTTTTCAACTACCATAAATAGAAAAGAAAAAAAAAAACCCACCACAACAAACCACCAAGTTGAGGGATTGGAGTGATAATTTGGGCAGAGTGATGAGTGGTAGACTGTGGAATAAAAATGCCAGGTCTTCATATAGAAAAATGTTCTATTTTAGAAAAAGTACCTCAGTGGTTCTAAAAAAAAAAAGTCACTTCAGTGATACATTTTTTGCTCAACTTAGAAGTGCTGGTATAACAGTTCTAATTTCTTAAATGCCTAATGTGTGCTTTAAATTGAACAGAAAAGACATAATTAACTGTGCATAATTTACTTGGAATAAAATTAGGTTCAAATTTATTTCTTCCTCTGTGTTAATGGTAGTGTGAAAAATGCTAGTTTTTTTTAGTCTTATAGAAGAATGACATTTCCCCATAGAATTAGAATCTAATAAAGTTGAAGGTATGCTGGAACATAATATTTGCATAGTTTCATTGGAGACTTTGAGAAAAGACATGTGCCATTCAAAGAACAGTTTGATTCCTACCTGAAATCAGATGATGTTTCTCTTCTTTCTGTTCACAGAAATGTATATCCTGTGATAGACAGTATCAGAGGATACCCTAGGAGAGCTATGACCATTCTATGCTACGACATTTCGGCCAGGATCCAGAGAATTGAGTACTGGCATAACTCCCAAGAGGGAACTTCCTCTATAGTACAGAAATGTGACATAAAAGTAGTGACTCACATCTTCATCAAGACTGTCCAAAGTAATATGTACAAGGGGACCCCCCCCAAAAAAGAGGAATGATCTTTGGGAGGGTGGGCCTCTTGCAGTCCAGGCTTTCCTTACTAGGTAAGTGTTCTAGGAACCCTTTGGTATCAGTGTGCCAGCTAGCATTGTCCTGAGAGTCTGTGTCGTGGAAGAAACGTCCCAAGTTGTGGCAAACAGGTAACTGGTTCTTCCACCATGACAATGTACCTGTCCACACTGTGCTGAGTGTTCAGCAGTTTCTAACCCCAACCGGCATGACTCCATGCTTCACTCTCCCAATTCACCCAATCTGCCCCTAGCAACTGGCTTTTTGGTTTCCCAGGTAAAAAAAGTTCTCAAAGGGAAACATTCTGCCGATGCGAAAGAGGTGAAATAAAAAATGGCAGAAGCGCTAGAAGGCAATAAAATTGACAAGTTCAAAAACTATTTTCAGTAGTGGAAAAAGGGCCTTGATAGGTGTATTGCATCAGACAAAAAGTACTGTAAAGATGATTGAAGTTTAAACACGTAAGAATAAATACGTAAATTTCTATAAATAAATTCTGGGTTGTCCTGACAAATTTTAGACAAATGAGAGGTTTCGAGCCCTAATCTAAAAGAAAAATAACAAGCTGAGGGCAATGGCTCATGCCTGTAATTACAGCTACTTGGGAGGGTCACTTGAGACCACAAGTTCAAGACCAATGTGGGCAACATAGCAAGACCTTATCTCTTCAAAAATAAGAAAGTAGGCCAGGCTTGATGGCTCACACCCATAATCCCAGCACTTTGGTAGGCGGAGGTGAGAGGATCGCCAGAGCCCACAAGGTTCAAGAGCAGCCTGGGCAATACAAGGAGACCTCATCTCTACAATAAATAAATAAATAAATGAATAAATAAATAAATAAAACAGCCGGGCGTAGTGACGTGTCTGTAGTTCCAGCTACTTGGAGGGCTGAGGTGGAAGGCTCGCCTGAGCCCAGCAGGTCAAGGCTGTGGTGGCCCTGAGCGTGCCGCTGCACTCCAGCCTGGGCAACAGAGCGTTCATGCCTGTAATCCGAGCACTTTGGGAGGCCAACGTGGGAGGATCCCGTGAGGCCAGGAGTTTTAGACCAGCTTGGACAACATAGCAAGGCCCCATTTCTAATGGGGGGAAAAAATTAACCAGGTGTGGTGGCTCCTACCTGTAGTCCCAGTTACTTTGAAGACTGAAGTGGAAGCATCTCTTGAGCCTAGGATTTCAAGGCTGTGGTAGTCTAGGATCACACCACTGCACTCAAGTCTTAATGACAGAGTAAGATCCTATCTTATAAATTAACGAGTGAATGAATGAAAAGAAAAAAAAAAAACAAAAACGTACTGTACGGTTACTTTAGGCCAGGTCATATGCTACATGTGTCACTTGTATTACTTCATTTAATTCTCATAACAGCCCTAGGAAGTAGTATTATTATCATCCTACAGATGAAGAAACCGAGACTGACAGATGTTAGTTTATTTCTCCAAGATTACACAGCCAGTATGTCCTGGAACTGTGATTTGAACCTGCATCTTGAAGCCACTTTATTATAAAGTGCACAAAGTCCTCCAGGCTGACACAGCAAGTACTCTCCCTACAGAGTTGGAATGTTTCTGTGACTACCATGTTGTTAAAATGTTACGACATTTTGTAAACAAACTGGATACAAATCAATGTTTAACATTCCCACAAAGCAGCATTAAGGTCTAAATTTGATATTCTGAAACCACCACGGGTTTAAGATTTCATCAGGCTTGATTTGCTAACTGAAAAGCCGGATCAGGTTCCCTACTGAGCTATGAATGGAAGAGCCTGAGCCTCTCATTGTGTCTTTGAGTTGTTTTACAACTTTACAAGCTGGGCCAGTTGCAGGGCTCATGCCTGTGAACCCAACACTTTGGAAGGCCAAGTGAGAGGATTGCCTGAGTCCAGGGGTTCGAGAACAGCCTGGGCAACTTGGCAAGATCTCATCTCTACAGTAAATCAGAAAATTAGCCGGGCATGGTAGCGCACGCCTGTAGTTCCAGCCACTTGGAAGGCTGAGGCTGAAGTGTCGCTGGAACCCAGCAGGTTGACGCTAGAGTGGCTATGAGCAAGCCACTGCACTCCATCCTGGGCGACAGAGTGAGACTTCGTTTCAAAAAAGAAAAAAGAAAGTTGGAGTAAGGCAGATGATTGTTGTGTCTAGAAATGCAAGTAAATTTTGTCCAGAGGAATACAATGGATCATTGCCATGTGGATATTGGCCAATTTTGCATCCATTAGTCAATTTTTTTTTCTTTCCTTTTTTGTTTGATTTGGAGTCTCACTCTGTCGCCCAGGCTGGAGTGCAATGGCACATTCCCGCCACTGCAGCCTCAACCTGCTGGGTTTAGGTGATCCTTCTGCCTTGGCCTTCCAAGTAGCTGGAACTACAGGCGCGCACGACCATGCCCAGCTAATTTTTTGATTTACTGTAGAGATGAGGTCTCGCCAAGTTGTCTAGTCCTCTCACCTCAGCCCCCCTAAGTGCTGGGATTATAGGTGTGAGCCACTGCGCCCAGCCCCATTAGTCAATTTACTTCAGCATTCCTGATTGTGTGTGTGCATCTGCAAGTGTGTGTGTTTGAATTTTCCTTTGAGCCAGTTGTAACATCCTACTTATTTAAAGAGTTAAATAAAATCTTTACCGTATGTGCATTTTGTATTTGTATGCAATTCATGATTGGACCAATTTTATTTTAAACACGCTTTTAACCCTTTCTTTATACCTTGCTTCCATGTAAGCATTTATTTCAAGGAAAGACAAACTACAGCTCAGGGGCCACATTCAGCCCTGATCTCACTGTTTTTTGTTGTGAAGACTTGTGGTTCAAGACAGGACTATGTACATAAGTAGTTTATGTGCAAGCGAAGTTTGGAACCGCAACTGGGCTTCATTTCCTCTTGGTTTAGGGCAAGGTACTCTTAGAGATGTTACGTGTCCTTTCCCCCCTCCCATCTTGTTTTTGTATGGCCCACTGGCTGAGGACAATGTTTGTATTGTCTGTGGTTTTTAAAAAAGAAAATGCCTTGTGGCATATGAAGACTATACAATATTCGAACGTTAGTGTCCATAAATAAATGTAATTGAAATGCAGCCATGCCCATTAGTTTAAACATTATCCATAGCTACTTTCCTGCCTCAACAGCACAATTGAACACCTGATCTCAGGGTTAGAAACTCATGATCTCCAGCCCTTGACAGGAGGAGTTTGCCTTCTCTTGTTCTATAAAGCACGGGTACTCCTCTGCCTCTTGGGCACATAGCAGGAACCAAGAAAGAAGGAGTTCCTTCCCTTACTCTTCCTTTTTCTTTTGTGAGTTGGAGTCTCACTCTGTGGCTCAAGCTGGAGGGTGGTGGCGTCACCACAGCCTCGACCTCCTAAGTTCAGGTGATCCTATCTCCTTAGATTCCTGAGTAGCTGGGACTACAGAGGCACACCATCACACCCAGCTAATTTTTCTATTTTTCGTAGATACAAGTTCTTGCTATGTTGTCTAGGCTGGTCTTGAACTCCTGGGCTCAAGCAATCTTCCTATCTTAGCCTCCCAAAGTGCTGGGATTTCAGGCATGAGCCACTGCCCCTAGCCAAGGAACTTATGTTCTTACAAGGAAGATTAAAATATAAGGGATACTAAACATAAAATAATAAATTGTTTTAAGCTATACGTGTTCATAGAAAATACCTACCACAATATTTAGGGGTAAAGCGCTATGGTGTATGCAACTTACTCTCAAATGGTTCAGAAAATAAAAACTGTGTATGTGTCTACAACGTTTTAAGATGGAAAGGATATTACCTAAGAATTTTGGGCCCAACTAAATTGTGATTCATGTGTCAAGGTAAAATAATAATTCTTACGCATGCTGGGACTTAGGAAGTACGTCACTGTATCTCTACTGTTGCAAAATTTAATACTCCAAACATTCCATGCAGAAAAAAATAATGGAATTAATAAAGAAGTCCAAATCCTTTACATTATAAACACTAACAAATTAGATAAGCAACTTGAATCCAGATTAAAGGAATAAATGGAGGTAACAAGTGATTCAAAGAAATTTAAAATGATTATCTGAGTCTCAGTGATACAAATCTATGCTAACACATTAGAAAATTTTAGATGAAATGGATAATGGGGAGAAATGTAAATTTCTAAAATTTCTTAGAGGACGAATAACAGTGGAGTAAAAATAATAAGCACTAGAAGGTGCCATGCTTAGATGCTTTTGAAGGTGGATTCTCTTAAATTTTTGAGAAAGAGACTATGGCTAGTCACTAGTGATTTGTAATCTCCCTTGCATAATATGGAACTACTGCTGGGAAGTGGTAATAAAGCTAAAACCAACACTTCCCTGGCATCCAGGGCAGAGTCATATAGTTCTCATAAAAGAAACGCAGACAGACATGATGAATGTCACTTCAGGGTCTGGAGGTCTTTTGTTCTTTTTTGCCTTTTCAGACTGTCTATCCCCCAATTGGATGACAATACCCAGGGCATTCTTTTGGATTGCTGCGTAAGAAGTAAATTTCAGTTGTGTTTGACCTATTGCATGTTTTTGAGTTCAGTGGTCTATTTGGTGTGTCAACTCATCCTAAGTACTACATAATGTATATCAGAACAGACAGAATTAAAATATTTCCTTTATTGAAGCTGAAAAAGCAAGGCCACCAAAACCCTAACTTCAGTAGAAGAATTCAGATCACTGAAATAAAAGCCTAAATTCGGGACATAAAAGACAAAAATATAATACAAAAAAAAATGAAACCAAAAGTTGGCTTTTTGAAAGAATAAACAAGATTGATGGACCCCTAGCTAGACTGACCAAGAAAAAGAGAGAAGCCAGACATGGTGGCTCAGCCTATAATCCCAGCTGTTTGGGAGGCTGAGGTGAGTGGATTGCCTGAGCCTGTGGGTTCGAGACCCGCCTGGGCAACTTGGCGAGACCTCATCTCTACAATAAATCAAAAAATTAGCCAGGCATGGTAGCGCACGCCTGTCGTTCCAGCTACTTGGAAGGCTGAGGCAGAAGGATCGCCAGAGCCCAGCAGGTCGAGGCTGCAGAAGCCAGGAGCATGCCACTGCACTCCAGTCTGGGCAACAGAGTGAGACTCCAACTCAAAAAAAAAAAAAAAAATCAGCTAGGCGTGGTGGCGCACGCTTGTAGTTCCAACTACTTGGGAGACTGAGGTAGAAGGATGGCCTGAGCCCAGCATGTCAAGGCTGCGCTGGCCATGAGCATGCCACTTCACTGCAGCCTGGGTGGCAGAATGAGATTCCAACTCAAAGCCCCCCCAAAAACAACTGTCAATAATAACAAAAAAGAAATAGGAATCTAATAAAATGGCAGCACAGTTTACACATGTTAAGTGATTAAGAAGTATGTAAATATTACAATAAACATGGCACAGCATCTTAAAAAAAAAAAGAGTGAGAAATAGACACAATCAGAAATGCAAAATATGAAGTCACAACTGACCCCGAAGAAATTCAAAAGATTATCAGAGATTACTATGTACACGTGTATGAAAACAAACTCAAAAATCTAAATGAAATGGGGGAATTTCTTACATCACATAACCTCCCCAGGTTGCAACAAGAAGAAATTGAGACCCTAAATAGACCTATAACAATCCAGGAAATTGACTCTGTCATAAGAAAACTACCTACAAAAAAAAAAACCCCTGGACCAAATGGTTTTTCAGCAAAATTCTACAAACATACAGAAAGGGGCTGATACTGATCTTACTGAAAGTGTTCTAGTAAATTGAGAAAAATGGAACTTTCCTCGAAATCATTTTATGAAGTTAACATCATTATGATACCCAAACCAGGTAAAGATCCAATAAAGAAAGGGAACTACAGGCCAAATATCCTTGATGAACATAGATGCAACAATTTTTAACAAGATTCTCACAAACCAAATCCAACAACACTTCTCAAAAATCATCCATGACCAAGTAGGCTTAATCCCTGGGATGCAAGCCTGGTTCAACATCCACAAGACCATAAATGTAATGAAATGCATCAACAGATGTAAAGACAAAAAACACATGATTCTATCATTAGACGTGGAAAAAGCTTTTGATAAAATCCAGCATCCTTTCTTGATAAAAATCCTCGAACATCTAGACATAGATGGAATATACCTCAAAATAGTAGGAGGCATCTATGAGAAACCCACAGCCAACATACTGCTAAACAGACAGGAATTGGAACCATTTCCCCTGAAAACAGGAACAAGACAAGGATGGCCGCTCTCATCCCTCCTGTTCAACATAGTACTGGAAGTCCTAGCTAGGGCAAACAGACAAGAGAAGGAAATTAGAGATATCCAAATAGGAAAAGGGGGAGTTAAGTTATCCCTCTTTGCATACTACATGATTCTATACCTCGAAAACCCAAGATAATCTGTCAAAAAACCTCCTTGCACTGATAAAGGACTTTGGCAAAGTCTCAGGGTATAAAACAAATGTGCAAAAGGCTGTCACATTTCTATACACCAACAATAAATAAACAGAAACCCAAATAAAAAGCACAATCCCATTTAAAGTAGACACAGAAAAAAAATTGAAATACCTTGGCATCTTCCTAATCAGAGAAGTCAAAGACCTTTACAATGAAAACTACAAAACACTGATCAAAGAAATCAAAGATGACAAACAAATGGAAAAATATTCCATGCTCATGGATTGGAAGAATCAACATTATTAAGATGCCCAGCCTAATCAATGCAATCTATAGTTTTAACACAATACCCCTTAAATTATGAGCAGAATTCTTCTTAGACCTGGAAATGACAATACAGGAATTCAAATGGAAACGTACGCAACCAAGACTAGCCAAAACAATCCTCAGCAAAACAAACAAACAAAGACAAAGCAGGGGGCATCACACTTAGACTTTAAGTTTATTATAACCAATACAGCCTGGTATTGGTACAAGAACAGGCATATAGACCAATGGAACAGGATAGAGATTCCAGAAGCAAAACCTCAATTTCTCAACCAACTCATCTTCGACAAAGTCTCTACCGTTAACCCCTGGGGAGATGAGAACTTATTCAGTAAATGGTGCTGGGAAAACTGACTGGCAACATGCAGAAGATTAAAACAAGACTTCTACTTATCACCATTCACAAAAATCAGCTCTAAATGAATCAAAGACCTACACATAAAACTTCAAACCATGAGAACCTTAGAAAATGCAGGAGACACCCTTATGGAAATTGGAACTGGCAACCAATTTCTGATCAAACCCCAAGTGCCCATGCCATAAGAGATAAGATAAAGTGGAACCTCATCAAATGACAAGCTTCTGCAAAGCCAAAGAAACCATCAAGAGAGTGGGGAGACAGCCCACAGACTGGAAAAAAATATCTGCCAACTGTATATCTGACAAAGGCCTAACATCCAGGATCTATAAGGAACTCAGACGGTGCCGAAAAGAAAAAAAAAAAAAATCCTCATTACAAAGTGGGCAAAAGATATGAATAGACACTTCTCAAAAGAAGACATACCAGCAGCCAACAGAGACATGAAAACCTGCTCAGCCTCACTAGTCATCAAAGAAATGCAAATTAAAACCACACTGAGATACCACCTCACTCCAGTCAGGATGGCTATCATCAATAACTCAAAAAACAACAGATATTGGAGAGGAGGCAGTGAAAAGGGAACACTTCTACATTGTGAGAGTGTAAACTAGTGTAACCTTTGTGGACAACAGTGTGGCGATTCCTCAAAGATCTAAAAATCGACCTCCCATACGACCCCACAATCCCCATACTGGGTATATACCTGGAGGAACTCAAATCACTCTATGAAAAAGATACCTGCATACATATATTTACTGCAGCATTATTCACAATAGCAAAAACATGGAACCAACTATGCAGCCCATCAAAGGACGACTGAATAAAAAAATATGGTACAAATACACAAGAGAATATTACACAGCCACAAGGAAGGACAAAATTATGAACTTTACAACAACTTGGATGAATTTAGAGGCTATAATACTGAGTGATCTATCACAGAAACAAAGAACCGAGTATCACATGTTCTCACTCAGAAGTGAACTTTGAACAACTAGCGTAAAATACTATAAGAAAGGGCTTGGCAGTAGTGGGAAACTGCCAGGGTAGGGGCACACCTCATCAACAAGGATACCTGCATAATGAACATTTGTATACTTAACCCTGAATTGTACCCCACATATTTAAGATAAAATAAAATAAATATTTCCTTTATTTCTACTCATACTTTTTCTCTCTTGCTTGGTTTCTGAAATAATGAATGTAAGCTATTTTAACACCACCACCACCAAACAATAATAAACATTAATTTGAAAAAATAAAAAATTAGCCAGGCGTGGTGAAGTGTGCCTGTGGTTCCAGTTACTTAGAAGGCTGAGGTGGAAGGATCACTTGAGCCCAGCAGTTTGAGTCTGCAGTGGCCGTGAACATGTCACTGCACTGCACTCCATCCTGGGTGACTGAGTGAGACTCTTACTCAAAAAAAAAGAAAAGAAGTCTATATTAAAAAAAAAATAGATAGAGGCAATCAACACTACTGAGAAAACTACCCATCTGACTAGATAGACTGTCATTTTAGAAAATTACATTAAAACATGCCAAAATATTAGTTTGGTGACTAAAAAAATATTTGGCAATCTAAGAACCAGAAGTGTACAAATGTGATCTTATTTTTCTTTTTCAATTAAACTTTCTAATTTAACAAGTGCCCTTCTGAGTCAGCCCTCAAGCTGAGGTGCAAATGTAGAACAAATACAAGGAACAGACCTGGCACAATTTTGACATGGGTTGTGTTTACATTTCCTATCCTGTCCCTCTCTGCAACATGTTGGGATGTGTTTGTGTCTCTATTTTTTCTTGGCATCAAATGCATGTTTCATAGAGTTCTCTGACACTCCAGATCTCTGCCTATGTTAACAGCCTATTTGTAGTCTCCTTGTAAGTTTATCATTCTAAGGAAATGCACTTCTATCATGTCTCTTTCTTTGAGAATCAGTCATAAAGCTATGGTATAAAGGAATATCGGCCACATTCGACTAAGTATGGATAACGTAATGTTTATTGTGGCTGTTCTCAAGTCTTGGTAAGTATATGAATATGAATCCCTTTTAAATCTTTGGATCTCCAGCTTTGGTAACCTAGGGATACTTTTTCAGATCTCGGACGGATTCTGACAATCAACAATAACACACATTTACAAACAAAAGCTTCTGTGATCCTAATGTCCAGATAGACGCAGCATCTACTGGCCTCATACTTTGTTTTACAGCTGGCTGTGTACATCAGTATCTCCTTCACTATCATTAAACTTTCTTGAGGGCAGGGAGTATGCTTTCCAATTTTGCATCTTCTTGTAGGGTGCCTGGTACATGCCACAGGAATTTATGAAATTCACTTGAATAATGTCTGAAATTTCTTGCCAGTTATAGGCATATTGGTGTACCTTATTTTCCATGTAGTAACAAAAAATATTATCTTATGGTTTTCATGTAGTTGTGGATATTATAAATATTTTGATTAATAGCATATAAAGTAACTTTTCTCTCAGATATGTAAAGTTAGGCATAAGAGCACCAAATTAAAAAAAAACATATATATGTATAATGGCCGGGCTCGGTGGCTCAGCCTGTCATCCCAGCACTTTGGGAGGCCGAGGCGAGTGAATTGCCTGAGCCTGAGGGTTTGAGACCAGTCTGGGCAACTTGGAGAGACCTCTTCTCTACAATAAATCAAAAATCACCTGGATGTGGTGGCACGCACATGTAGTTCCGGCTACTTGGAAGGTTGAGGCAGAAGGATTGCCGGAGCCCAGCAGGTCGACGCTGGGGTGGCCATGAGCGTGTCACTGCACTCCAGCCTGGGTGACCAAGTGAGACTTCAACTCAAAAAAAATTAAAAAAGAAAACCTGGATCAAGAAAGGCAAATATATGCCTCTCATGTTATTTCAGCTCATTTCCAGTGCCGTGGCAAACATTGCTAATAGATGATGACAACTCTTTTCCCTAAAGTAGGACTTGGCTTTGGGATTCTTCTTAACCCAGTATTCCACACAGCCAATAAGGAACTACATAAGGAGACATGTGACTGAAGAACCAGTTGTCCATTCTTGAGATTATAAAAGGTAATCATGTTTGATTAGCTTAAAAGTTTTATTTTTTAATTTTCTTTTTTTTTTTTTTGTGAGTTGGAGTCTCACTCTGTTGCCCCGACTGGAGTGCGGTGGTCGCTCCCGGCCACCGCAGCCTCGACCTGCTGGGCTCCGGCAATCCTTCCGCCTCAGCCTTCCAAGTCGCTGGAACTACAGGCGCGCGCTACCCCGCTCGGCTGATTTTTGATTTATTGTAGAGATGAGGTCTCGCCAAGTTGCCCAGGTAGGTCTCGAACCCGCGGGCTCAGGCAATCCACTCACCTCAGCCTCCCAAAGCAGGGGATTACAGGCTGAGCCACCGAGCCCGGCTTATTTTTTAATTTTCTAACTCCTTTCTTACCTTCCACTTAAGTGATTTTTTTCTTCCACTTTTACTCATTTACAAATTATATACCTACCTTTTAGTGGTATGTCAGTGGAAAATTACCTTGATGCAATGGCGTTTTCCAAGTCCATTGCCAAGGGGCTAGCCTAGAAAGGTTCACAGACCAAAATGAGTTGCTGAAATTAGTTTATTGAATCAACTTAAAGCATGCAGCAGGAAGCAAGGGTAAAGAGATAGAGTAGGTTAATAATGTACTTAGGAAAGGGTACAATTATTATGGAAGGATCATATTACCTGAATTTTTTGTTTGTTTGTTTGTTTTTGAGTTGGAGTCTCACTCTGTCGCTCAGGCTGGAGTGCGGTGACATGCTCACGGTCACCACAGCCTTCACTTGCTGGGCTCAGGAGATCGTTCTGCCTCAGCTTTCCAAGTAGCTGGAACTACAGGCATGCGCCACCACATTTGGCTAATTTTTTTGATATATTGTAGAGACGGGATCTCGCCAAGCTGCCCGGGCCAAGTTACCCACGGACTCAGGCAATCCATTCGCCTCAGCCTCCCAAAGTGCTGGGTTTACAGGCTGAGCCACTGAGCCTGGCCCATATTACCTGAATTCTATATTACAAAATGTTCCTATATCCTGTTCTATTCTGTATCAGCTTTTGCCACTAATATTGTGATTATAAGGACCAGAGTTGAGGATGAGCCAAGAAGGCTCAGCAGACGGAAGGTACCTAGAGCTAACTCATCTTTTCTCTACCAGAAAGACTCAGAGACTGTGTCTGACTATACTTGTAACGCAACACTGATACCTTGCTGAGCACCCATGGATTATATCTGTCTTGAGTGAAGGACACACAGGGCCACAATGGGTCCTCATGGTCATTTGGTGCTCGGTGTGTCTCATGAATAGTGTGTACTTTGTGCTTCCATTCCTTCCTGTCTATCCATTCAACACACACATCGTCTACTTTACCTACATATAACATAACTATATGTTTTCTAATTGTTTATTTCCTTCATTTTCTAGTCTCTGAACTGAATATTCCTAAATAAATGCAGCAAACACACATAACAGATGAAATTTTTATCATACATACTTGATTTTACAATATGCCAAATTAATCAATAACTGTAGCCGCCTCTCAAAAAATAGAATTTAGAAACAAAGTATATTCAACCCTGACTTGCTCTTCTTTCATGTTATAGCATTGAAATTTTCTTGGTTATAATATGTTATTTATATGTCAATACTTTGTTTTCTCCAACATTTTATTTAGTTTCTTTGTTTACTATTTCTTCTTACGTGCTGCTTTGTCCTTTTGGATTTAATTTCCTTCTTATTGAAGTATATCTGTCAGTGTTTCTTTCAGGCTAGGTCTATGAAGGATAAATTCCATTTTGGTCTTTGTCTAAAAATGTCTTTTTTCATCTCCACTCTGACAATTTAGCAAGTAATAAAATTTCCCTAACGTTTTAAAATTTTTATTTCTGTCTTTATTTTTACCAGTGGAATTTCTGTCATTCATCTTATTTTTGTTTCCTCATAGGTATGTGTGTGTGTGTTTTTTTTCTTCTTGTTTTCCTAATACAGATTCTTCCTTGGTTTTGGTGCTCTTCAATTTTAATTAGAAGTTTCCAGATATTGATCTCTTTTAAAAAATTTTGTCCTGGTAAGGACTTCCTGTATTCTTCCATGAGTGATGTGTTTCTTTTTCTTTTTCCTTTTTTTTTCCTTGAGTCAGAGTCTCACTCTGTTGCTCAGGCTAGAGAGCAGTGGCACATTCATGACCACCACAGCCTCAACTTGCTGGGCTCAGGCTTCCAAGTGGCTAGAACTACAGGTGTGTGCCACCATGCCCTGCTAATTTTTTGATTTATTGTAGAGACGAGACTTCACCAAGTTTCCCAGGCTGGTCTCAAACCCCTGGGCTCAGGCAATCCTTTTGCCTCTGCTTCCCAAAGTTCTAGGATTACAGACATAAGCCACCACACCCAGCTGATGTCTTTCTTTATATTTGAGAAATTTTCTGCCATTTTCTCTTTGAATAGAACCTCTCTATTTTCCTTTTTTTTTTTTCAACCTATTTTAGATATGGGTTGTATCTTTTATCCTTAAGGATATAACTTCACTTTTATATTCTCCATTATTTTTATCCTCTGCGCTAGTGGATGATTTCCTCAAATTTATTTTCCAGTTTAATAATCATCTCTTCCACTGTATCTAGTCCATCTGTTTAGTCCATCTGTTGATTTTTTTTTATTGGCGTCTCACTCTTGTGACCCAGGCTGGAATACAGTGGCACACTCATGGCCTCCACAGCTTCAACCTGCTGGGCTTAGGTGATCCTTCTGCCTCTGCTTTCCAAATAGCCAGTACTACAGGTGCACACCACCATGCCCAGATAATTTTTTGATATATTGTAGAGACAAGGTCTCACTAAGTTGCCCAGACTGGCCTCAAACTCCTGGGCTCAGGCATTCCTTTTGTCTCTGCCTCCCAAATTGCTGGTATTACAGACATAAGCCACTAAACCTGGCTGATGTCTTTCTTTATATTTGAGAAATTCTCTGCCATTTTCTCTTTGAATAGTACCTCTCCATTTTCCTTTTTTAAAACTTATTTTAGATATGTGTTGGGTCTTATATCCTTAAGCATATAACTTCACTTTTATACTCTCCATTATTTTTTATCAATGGTGCTAGTGAATAATTTCCTCAAATTTATTTTCCAATTTAATAATCATCTCTTCCACTGTATCTAGTCCATCTGTTTAGCCCATCTGTTGATTTTTTTTTTAATTGGAGTCTCACTCTTGTGGCATAGGCTGGAGTGCAATGGCACACTCATGGCCACTACAGCCTCAGTCTGCTGGGTTTAGATGATCTTTCGGCCTCAGCCTTTCAAGAAGCTGGAACTACAGATGCTCACCACCACATCCAGCTAGTTTTTGTGATTTATTGAAGAGACGAGGTCTCACCAAGTTGCCCAGGCTGGTCTGAATTATTTTATTTATTTATTTATTTTTTATTTGGAGTCTCACTCTGTCGCCCAGGTTGGAGTGCAGTGGCATACTCATGGCCACCAAAGCCTCAACCTGCTGGGTTCAGGTGATTCTTCCACCTCAGTCTTCCAAGTAACTGTAACTACAGATGTGTGCTACCACGCCCGGCTAATTTTTTGATGTATTGCAGAGACAAGGTCTCACCAAGTTGCCCAGGCTGATCTCAAACCCCTGAGCTCAGGCAATCCTCTCACCTCAGCCTCCCAAAGTGCTGGGAGTACAGGCTTGAGCCACCGTTTCTGGCATCAACTTTTTATTTTAAAATACTTATACTCTATCCATTGTTTCTATATATTTGGAGGAGGCACAAGTCTCATAACTGTCACTTCTAGGCAAAAAAATAATTTAGTTCCATAGGTCTTACTAATGACTTTTATCCAAATTACACGAAATCATCACTAAGAATTGCCATGTCATTTTTTATTCTTAGCATTTTTGGCAATAGTTATATAGCTAGTACCATTAAAATCAATTCAATAAATATTACTGTGCTAAATATTTCAGGATATATTTCAATGGACCCTCAACATGGAATTTACTTATTAAAAACTGTATTTTTTCTTACATGTTTAAACTTCAGTCACCTTCAAAGTACTCTCCATTTGATGCAATACACCTATTGATAGACTTTTCTGCTCAAAACAGTTTTAAATTCATCAATTTTAATGGCTTTTAGGGCTGCTGCCATTTTTTATTTCACCTCTTTCACTTCAGCAAATTGTTTCCCTCTGAGGACTTTTTTCATCTGGGGAAAGAAAAATAAAGTCGCTCAGGGTGAGATCAGTTAAATAGGGAGTGTTGGGGCATGGTGGTCACGAATTCTTTTGGTCAAAATTTCACTGCTTCACATTGTTCATGTAAATCAACCATCACGAAAGGGGCAAATGCATTAAAAGAATCTAAAAAAAAAAAATTTCACTGAAGTCAAATGCAGCCTCTCACAACAATGTTACCTGGTACACTGATGCTGATGAATTCCTAGAACATTACCTGGTGGGGGAAGTCTCTGTTACCAAGGGCCTGCTCTCCAAAAGATAATTTCGGTTTTGGGGGGCAGTGCCCCTTGTAGAGATGACTAAGATAAGTTTCCGCACTCAAGAGGCAAACACTATAAGTAGAGAGTGTTTCAGTGCCATAGAGATGCATATAGAAAGTGCTTTAGAATAATGCTTGTTACCTTTATTATTAAACAAATTATTAGGCTTATTAAAGGAATAAAATGGGAATCAGAATAAAGCATTTTGTAGCAGTAGTAACAGGAAAAATTTTCTTGGTAGTTTTGCAGGTTGAAATATGACTCGAAAAATGATTGGGATTTCTTTCTTTCTTTCTCTCTTTTTTTGAGTCAGAGTGTCACTCTGTTGTGCAGGCTAGAGTGCAGTGGCACACTCATGCCCACCCCAGAGTTGACCTGCTGGGCTCTGACGATCCTTCTACCTCAGCCTTCCGGGTAGCTGGAACTACAGGCACGTGCTACCACTCCCAGCTAAGTTTTTGATATATTGTAGAGACGAAGTTTCACCAAGTTGCCCAGGCTGATCTCAAACCCCTGGGCTCAGGCAGTCCTCTCGCCTCGGCCTCCCAAAGTGCTGGGATTACAGGCTTGAGTCATCTTGCCAGGCATGATTGGGATTTCTAAAAGCAACAATGGAGAAGGAGATATTAAGGGAAGGGAGTAGCTTTTGCAACTAGGACGAAAGGCACTGGCTTAGACGAGGAGCTAGGAGAGAAGAGGGTTTCCAGTAGGGAGCAACAAGTAGTCCAGTTTCCCAGGTTAGGATGTCGCAAGACAGGACCATGAGAAAGCAAAAATAAATAAATAAAAATAAAGCATGGGGGGGAGATGGTACAAGGCAGGCAGTAATTTAAAGGTAATTTAATTTTAGATTTCTTACTGTTATATTTATCCAAAGAGAAAGAATGACATTGGGTTAAATTTTAAGGATAAATTTAAGAATGAGGATCACTTAAAATTTAGGCGGGGTAATTTCCTCTTAATGTCCCAATCTTGTGATGGGTTAGTTTCATGAATTTCCAGGAAGGTAAACTGAATCAGCATTTTTGTCTCTCAGGCGTGGAAGTACCACCTAGTGGCAAAAGAAGGCAAACACAAGAACAGAATTCTCTATGGAGAAAACATGAATTTGTTTATTCTTCACTTGTTATTTGTATGATGAGTAGCTAATAAAAGAGAGCCATGTTCTACCTAGCTAGGGAAACAAAGTAGTTGAAAACAACATTGTGTCGCAGGACACTGCCACGGTGGGCTTGGGCACGTCACAACACAAAGGGTACCTCGTCCTAACGCAGGGGAAAGGGGGACCAGTGGGAGGCCCGAACTCCACCTGCACATGTGGTACTTATGTACCTGCTTCTGACTTGTGCTCCACGTCTTTCTAATAAAATAAAGTAAAAAAAAATAATAAAACAACATTGCTTGATTATTGGATTAAGAGAAGTGGGATCAGATAAAAATGGATTATGGATAAAGAGCTTATTAAATATGAAATATATGGAAATTTTATATCAGGAACTTAACATCAAATTACATTTTAAAAATAAAAGTTAGGCCGGGCGTGGTGTCTCAAGCCTGTCATCCCAGCATTTTGGGAGGCCGAGGTGAGTGGATCGCCTGAGCCCATGAGTTTGAGACCAGCCTGGACAATTTGGTGAGACCTTGTCTCTACAATAAATCAAAACAAAAACAAAAACAAAAGAAAGTAGTCGGACGTGGTAGCTCACGCTTATAGTTCCAGCTAATTGGGAGGCTGAGGCGGAAGGATCCCCTGAGCCCAGAAGGTCGAGGCTATAGTGGCCATGAGCGTGCCACTGCACTCCAGCCAGGATGACAGAGTGAGACTCCAACTCAAAAAAAAAAAAAGTTAAAGTAGGATCTATCTGAGGTTAGCAAAGGAAAAGGAAAAGGAAAGCAAGCATAAAATGAGGAGGAGGTTGAAATACTGAAGACAAACAGTGTTCTTCAGAATGTTCTCCACCTTCCCTTTGCCTAACTCCTACTTAGCCTTCAGATCTTAATTTAGACATGACTCTCTCTGGACAATGTTCCTTAACAACCTGGGTCAGTATTAGCTGAATCACTAACGTCCTTCTACAGAGCACTGTTCCCATGATGCTTGTGAGTACCCTCCATTGTATAGCCCTCATTACAGTCTATACTTCTACACAGCTGGTACCAGGACTGTTTCATCCATTCTTCTATCCCAAATGCTTGGTAGTTCCTGGCATGGCATAGGCACTTTACAATTATTTACAGATAACTGTGATGCAGATGTGTAAGGACAAGTATTGCAAGTTAGTATCAGTAAAACTTAAATAAGAAAAGAAAAATATTTCCAGAAAATCATTAGTACAAAAAATAGCGTTTGCTGTATATTGATCCTCTATGTGATGTCCATATATTTGCAATTTTTAGGGCTATATAGTTTTCAGAGTACTTCTTTCTTCCTCGGTGGAGGAAAAATAATAGCACAAAGCTCACATGTCATTATAGAGATTAGATAAAGAGTACACATAAAGCATACTGAACAGTGTGTAGTGCATATCATGTGTTTAACAGTGGACTTTATTATTTCACACACCTTATCTCATAAACTCCTTGAAGGGACCCAGAGAGTCCAAGAAGGCAGCTATTTTATAATTCTATTTTACAAGTTAGGAAACTAGTGACTAATGAAGCTAATTCTGAGTAATATGTGACTATGAAGTCACATCGGTTACTATGTTTCTGAATGCACAATATCTAAGTAATAGTTCATTGTCCTTTCTACGGCATCGTGTTGATTGCTTAGAGGGAGAGAAGAAAAGAAGGGACATTTGGGTGCTAAATAATCACTACAATGCAGAGAATGAAAACAAATTATAAGGAGCGTATTGGTTTTCTATTGCTGCTGTAACAAATTGCCACAACATCAATGATTTACAGCAACAGACATTTATTATCTTACAGTTCTGTAGGCTAGAAGTCCAACACACAGGTCTCTCTCGGGTCCAAGTCAAAGTGTTGGCAGGACTCTGCTCCGTGCTGGAGGCTCTAGGGGAGAGTCTGTTTTCTCGCCTTTTTCCACTTGGTTACTCGCATTCCTTCCTCCGTCTTCCTTGCCAGCAATGGTGGGTTGAGTTACCACATCACATGGCCTCCTCTTCTGCTTTCCTCTTCTGCTTTTAAGAATCTTTGTGAGTATATTGGGTCCAGTGAGATAACTGAGGATAATCTCTCTATTTTGAGGTCCACTGAAACCTTTATCACCTAGGCTGGAGTGCCGTGGTGTGATCATAGTTTCCTGCAGCCTTGAACGCTTAAGCTCAAGCCATCCTCCCACTTGGCCTCCTAAGTAACTAGGACTACTGGTATGTGCCACCATGTCTAGCTAATTTCTCATTCTTTCCTTTTTGCTGTCAAGTCCATGATTTTGTTCTTCTTTATGGCTGCATAATATTCCATCATGTATATGTACCACATTTTTTCATCCTTGTTAATCCAACTTTTGATGGTCAGTAGGATTGGCTCCATATTTTTGCTGTTGTGAATAGTGGGGTAACAAACATGCATATGCTGGTGTTTTTTTGGTAGAACGATTTACGTCCCTCCAGGTATATTCCCAGGAGAGGTATTGCAGGATCGTATGGAAGGTCGATTTTTAGTTCTTTTAGGAATCACTACACTGCTTTCCGAAGAGGTTGAACTAGCCTGCACTCCCGGCAACAATGTAGAGGCATTCCCTTTTCTCCATATCCTCACCAGCATCTGTTGTTTTTTGATTTATTAATGATGGCCATTCTTACTAAAGTTAGGTGAAAGCTCATTATGGTTTTGATTTGCTTTTCTCCGATGATTTAAATTGTTTTCTGGTTCTGTCTTCAATAATACTTTCTATGGCATGTAGTTTTTTGTTTCTTCTGCTGATTTAACCAGAAAGACTTCTATGTCTTCACCTATGTAATTTATGCAAAACTGGAACAAAAATATGGCTATGATTATTCAACTAACTTAATTTACATAATTATAATTATGTCAGGCCCTTATTTTAAGGTCTCATCTACAAAGATATCATGAAAGACCGGATTCCATGCATTGCTAAAATTAATTTATAACATGGCTGTCAAATCCAATCTTATCTCAAAGATAAAGCAATACAAAATTTAAAAAAGAAGTATGGTATGCCATGTCTTATTTTAATTCGTTTAGCTCCTACTGACCACCAAAGTCCTTATCACATTTAATGATGCACTGTGGAATTTTAGTCTCCCTTCTACCATTTTCACTGCCTACATATTAATCATTTTTTTAAAAGAAGGTGATCAATCATGTGTTCATTTTTTTAGAGTTTCGCAGAACTTACCAGCAATGGGTCTTAGATTACCTGTAAACAGCTGTGGGATGTAATTTGCTCCTGGAAACATGAACTTACTTGAAACAGATAGGTGTTTTCTTACTCCCTCCTCGTCTATCTCAAGTTTCAGTTCTCTTTTTATGTTGTTTCACCTTTACCGACTTGAAGGGCATCTTCTTTCCCAAAGAGGGAAAGGAAAGATAAATCGAGTCAAGTCTCTTTTACCTCACGTTATTCTCTTAGCTAAATTGCCAAGGTACTTGATAAATACTAGTTGGTTGGCTGAATTTCAAATATGAAATTTAGCTATATGTTTTTCAAGTGTCAGTCTTTTTTATTAGTTTTTCTGATGTGAGAAACAAAAAGAATAAAACACTTGAAATTCTTTTGTCACAATAAAAACAATAGGAACAATAAAAATCAAATGAAAACTACCTTCAGAAGTCATTTCCTTCTCCAACCCCTCCCCTCGTCATCAATTATTGATTAGTCATTCCCCAAAGCTATTTAATGACAACCTCAGTCACATTTGATGCTGCAGTTTGGAATATTCTCTCGGCAAAGGTGCTTGATTCCCTTCCTACTTTGTCAGCCAAGGCTGCACTTCTCTGTCTTGCCTCATTCTAGGCAAAGGAGCCTCCCTGAAACTCTTTGAAATCATTCCTAGCTTAAGCCTTGAATTTAGAGCCCACATCGCTTCTCTTGGCATCTTTGTTAGCTTTTTAGAAATGTTAGATGTTTAAAAACGAATAATAGCTCATGTTTAAGAATAACAGATTTTAAAGTGGCCATGTAATATTCAATGTATTGATAATCATACAAACTAATGCACTAACGTGACACTGGAAATTGCGGTAACAATTTAGCAATGAACAATTTAGCAGTTAACAATTTAGCAATTAACAATTTCTGGCAAAAACAGCATAGGAAATTCAAGGTTTGGTGTCTAGCAGAGAAACAACGAACGCAAATAGATTCCATTTTTCACCAGCAGGTTAGCTTGTAGGCTAGTATTTAAGGTAGTTAGCCTTATTCTCTTTTTCTGTATTAAATACTGCCAAAATTCCGGCTCACTTGGTTTTGTACAGCTAGGCATCTTGTTAACTTTCGGTCTACAACTCCTATGATCTATGAATTCCCACTGGATTTATTTGTTTAAGAAATTAATGAGGTGTGGGCATTTGGGTTGCCACCATGACAACCCAGCACCGTGGCTTGTTTTTATTTCCCAGGTAGAAACGCTCAGAAAGGAACCTCTTCCCTGAAGCTGCTTGCTTAGTACTGGGACCTGGTAACTATGGAAATGTGGGCGGTGATCACGTAGCTAAATTGTTTACAAGGCACCAACTGTCTGATAAACAGCCTGCTCCAAGAGACGGTGAGCTATGTCCTGGCCCTTACCTTCAGGGAAGCAGTCCTTTTTTATTAAGAGGTCTCAGCGTTCTCTCTGTGATGTCATTCCCACAGCCGTATTGTTATACTTGGGCCGCCTCTCCTGTGAGAATGTGGCATCTCCCCTTTCTGCGTCTGGAGGGATTCCGCTGAGGGGTGACACGTGGTGACGACGACAGCGTCTGCATCCCTTCTTAGACGGGACTCCTCGTCGGCAGCCTTGGACAACGCGGTTAGGCATCGCGGCGCACAGCAAATCTGATCCCGCACTGTCTGCGGTGGTGCGCGGACGTGAAAATGGGGGTTGGTGTGGGAGAAAGCGCTCGGCCCCGCCGACTTCCAACCTAACGGGAGAGGCAGCGCATGGGCAGCGGCCGCGCGCGCCGCGGAGTGAGCGCATTCCGCGGGAGGGGCGAGCCTTTTGGGGAGCTGGGCCGCGCCCCAGCGAGGCAAGCGCAGGCGGGCGAGC
>NW_007002991.1:28365-92667 GCF_000164805.1 Carlito syrichta
GCGCCAAGGGCCTTGGCGCCGTCGGCGCTCTGGGGGCGCCTGCCTTACGGCCAGACGAAGGGACGTCCGTCTTTGGGGTGTGGGGTGAGCTGCGGCGAGCGTCTCCCTCCACGCAGCTTCGGGCCGGGAGCCTTGCGCTCACGGTAGGGAGCAGACGTCTCGTGCTTATTGCCTGCGTGTTTTTGTCGTGGGGTGGTTTGCTGCTCTGTCCCTTCCTCAGTCTGTCGCCCAGGCTGGAGCGAGTGGCAGGGTCCTAGCCCCCTGCAGCGACCCTCGCCCGCCCCCGGCCTCCTGAGGGCCCGGCGCCGCCCGGGCGCGCGGCCACACCCAGCTGGTTTTTAGTTTGCGTTTTCATTCGGGGTCTCCCTCTGTTGCCCTGTTTCATTGCTGTCCTTTACGTTTCAGGTGCGACCCTGTGTGCCGAGAGTCGCAAGAGGAATGCAGTGTATAATCTGTCTTTGAGTTTAACGAGTGATTGTGTCAAAGAACTTTGCCATAGTCTGCCAGATCAAGATCTTTACTAGTGTGTGAATTGATTAGTTGGATTAAACGTAGTTTTAAATACAAGCTTTTTTTTTTTTTTTTTTTGGAACCTGTAACTTGTCCTACGTGGACCATTGCATTATTTTCCCCTTCAGCAAGAGACACTAACATAAAATTTAGGTTGAATTATGTTGGCAACTAGTATTTCGTTTTGTTATTGCACTATTTTCTGTATATTTTAAGACGATAGAGAAGATGAGAGCATTTATCATTTACTTTGTATTAAGTTAAAAGGCATGTCATATGGTGCTTTTATTTCATTGACTGAGAAGCCATTGATGTAGCTGTGCTTCATGATGTATCTTTCATGGGCTAGATATGTTTTTAATCTCTCCTTCGAAAAAATCTTAATTTAAAAGTATAGCTAATTCCATATTCCATTTAAGTTTTTGTGGTCCAGAGTTCTAATGAAAACACTCTCCATTTAGGCTAATAAGGCACATTGCTGAAATATCTGACATTACTTTAGGCACAGATGTAGACGGAATAGCGACAGATTTTGGGAATTTCTTCCGATTGCTTCAGTTTTCTCAAGAAAGTAGGAATCGAGGTCACAATATGAAGGTAAAGCTACAGCTGGAAGGAGCTTTGGCGATGTGGGAATTAGGAGAGTGAACGAACTGGTGAACTATGCGATTGCCAGGAAATTAAACAGTTACTTGTAGATGTGAAAAGTCAGTAGAAGAAATATATAGGTAGACAAAATAGCCTAAGTGTCTGATTTTGCATGCCAGGTATCTCATAGTCCACTTACAGCACCTGCCCCTGTAGTGTCATCCAGACTCTAGGTAAGTCTAGATTCTAGAGTGTGTATCAGTCCCCCTGCCCCTAGTTCACTTTGCCTTCTGTTTCTGCCATAGCACAGGAATTCCTGTTCTCCACACAAGGCAAGCCCTGTGGGGAGTCGAGCCTTTCTGTTCTTTTCTCTGCCTGGCAATTCCATTCCACTCTTTTCCAAACTTTTCCCCCAGTTGCACTTACCACATTGTATTATATTTTATCTATCTGCAAAGTCAGTGACAGTGTCTAACTTTTCTCGCTGCATGTTTGATGCATAAATCTTTCAGTAAATGTTAGCTAATGGTCTTTGTCTCAGTAACTTAACCTGCCACTGTAGTGCAAAAACAGTCATAGTGCACAAATGAATGAGCGTGGCTGTATTCCAGTAGCACTTCACGGATACTGAAATTTGAATTTCATGTCGTTTTTACATGTCACAGCGTATTATTCTTTGAATTGTTGTTTGAAAATGTAGAAATACTGTTACCCCATGGCTTGCAGAACAGTTAGGGGCTGGATTTAACCCCCACCTCTTCCGTCATAGTTTGTCTACAAACTTGACCCTTGATCTTTGAGGACTCTCAGGAAGTTTTGAAGAAGGTATTTGCTCTAAGATGATATTGGTTATAATATTACTACTGGTGGAGAGAAGTGGAGATAACTAAGACAGTCTTTTTTCATCAGGCCTCTCACAGTTAAGTTCAAGATGAAGATATATAAACAAATAATAGTGACATAGTATAATTACAGTTTATTTACTGGATACAGAGGTAAAACACAGGAGTAGTAATCAGCTCTGTTGCCCTTAACAATGAAATTTAGATGCTATGATTAAATATGGAGTTTATTCGAATACAAAGTGGGATCGTCACCTGCGGGGACACGGACTCCAAAAGATGTTATCGGTGTGGTGGAGAGGTTTGAGGGTCCTTATATAGGCAAGTCTGGGGAAGCTTAAACATGATTATATAATTTTTTTAAACACAAGGTGAGTGCATAGTTAAACAGCGATTTAATTGGCTATGGACAGTGTTTATTTTTGGGGATATTTAACATTCCACATTAAGGATGTAACAACCAAGGGGTCTTTTCTCCCAGTCAAGGGGTCTTTTATTCCATGTGCTATGTCGTCTTAGCCGAGAACAAGAAAATAAGGAAGTTAATATATAACAAAAGTTCCATCTCCACAACTCAGTCTCCAAAGTCAGCCTTCCTCAGGGACAGACAACTTTAGAAGCCCAGGGTAGACAGTCTATCCATTTTCCTTCACATCTGCTTGGGTGGACCAGAAGTAATGTCTGACAGTCATCTGTTGAAGATAGGAAATGTGTTTTCAGCTAGGAGCCTTTCTGGGAATCTTCCAAGGATGCTATCAAGGTGACTGACCACATGTCTTACCAGGATGACTGTAAACATCAGGATGAGTCAGTTTCTTTATTTCATAGTCATTCCTCACAGTATTAAACATGGATTTGTTTTCTTTTTTTTTTTTGAGTTGGAGTCTCACTGTCACCCAAACTGGAGTGCAGTGGCCACTCCTGGCTGCCAGAGCCTCAACCTCTGGGTTCCGGTGATCCTTCGCCTCAGCCTTCCAAGTAGCTGGAACTACAGGTGTGCGCTACCATGCCCGGCTAAGTTTTTGATTTATTGTAGAGATGAGGTCTCGCCAAGTTGCCCAGATGGGTCTCGAACCCGCGGGCTCAGGCAATCCACTCACCTCAGCCCCCCAGAGTATGGGATTACAGGCTGAGCCACCGAGCCCAACTAGGATTTGTTTTCTTTTTTTTTGAGTCAGAGTCTCACTCTGTCGCCCAGACTGGAGTGCAGTGGCCGCTCCCAGCCACCGCAGCCTCGACCTGCTGGGCTCCAGCGATCCTTCTGCCTCAGCCTTCCGAGTAGCTGGAACTACAGGCGCGCGCTACCACGCCCGGCTGATTTTTTGATTTATTGTAGAGACGAGGTCTCGCCAAGTTGCCCAGGCAGGTCTCGAACCTGCGGGCTCAGGCGATCCACTCACCTCAGCCTCCCAAAGCGCGGGACTACAGGCTGAGCCACCGAGCCCAGCTAGGATTTGTTTTATTAGGTATGTGTGTATGTATAATTTAAAACATTTCAAGATTATTTTAGCTGCTAATAATAGAGATTATTTGTTCCACAGATCTCTAGTGCCTCTTCAGCGCTATGTACTAAGCTGTTTTACTAACTAAAAATATTTTAGAGCAACATTGGTATCATTAGATAAGTGTGGGATTTCTTTTGGATAGGGAACAGGCTCTTCTAAGAAAAGCACTACTTTAAACAAAGGAAATAACTATAATAACAGGAATACCTTAGATTTAAAAAATATTTCATAGCTTTCAAATTTCTTATTGTAATTAATTAAAACAAGCCAGGTATGGTGACTCATGCCTGTAATCCCAGCACTTTGGGAGATGGAAGTGAGAGGATTGCCTGAACCAAGCGTTTCGAGACCAGCCGGGACACCTTGGCAAGACCTCATCACTACAATAAAATAAAAAAATTAGGTAGACGTGGTGATGTGCACCTGTATTTCCAGCTACTTGGAAGGCTGAGGCAGAAGGATTTCCTGAGCTCAGCAGGTCAAGGCTGTGGTAGCCGTGAGTGTGCCACTGCACTCCAGTCTGGGCAATGGAGTGAGACTCCAACTTAAAATATATATATAAATAAATAAATTAAAACAAACTCATGCATTCTAAATAATTTTTTTCTAACAGTTATCTCTAAAGGTTATGGATAGTTTTTATTCCTTTTAGTAATGTGAAATATGTTTCATGGCACTTGGAATTTAGTAGTCAGTACTTTTTTTTTTTTTGAGTTGGAGTCTCACTCTGTTGCCCAGACTGGAGTGCAGTGGCTGCTCCCGGCCACCGCAACCTCGACCTGCTGGGCTCCGGCGATCCTTCTGCCTCAGCCTTCCAAGTAGCCGGAATTACAGGCGTGCGCTACCACGCCCGGCTGATTTTTTGATTTATTGTAGAGATGAGGTCTTGCTGCCCAGGCGGGTCTCGAACCCGCGGGCTCAAGCAGTCCACTCACCTCAGCCTCCCAAAGGCGCGGGATTACAGGCTAAGCCACCGAGCCCGGCTTGTCAGTACTTTTAAAATAAATTATCAAGCGACTTTTTGGTTGAATTTTGGTTTGTGTAACTCCTGGTCTTTAAAGTCTGTTATTTATTTATTTATTTAAAATAGAGATGAAGTCTCACTGTGTTGATCAGACTGGTCTGTAATTCTTGGTCTTTATTTTAAGTCAGTTGTTATTTATTCACTTATTTATTTTAAATAGATGTGAGGTCTCGCTATGTTGCCCAGGCTGATCTTGAACTCCTGGACTCAAGCAGGCCTCCTGCCTCAGCCTCCTAAAGTGCTGGGATTATAGGTATGAGCTGCAATGCCCAACCAAGTCTATTATTATTATTATACATTATTACTATTATTATTTTTTGAGTCGTAGTCTCACTCTGTCACCCAGGCTGGAGGGCAGTGGCACTTGCACGACCTCCGCAGCCTTGACCTGCTGCCCTCAGGCCATCCTTCCACCTCTGCCTTCCAAGTAGCTGGAACTACAGGCATGTGCCACCATGCCTGGTTAATTTTTCTTGGTTTATTGTAGAGATGAGCTCTCGCCAAGTTGCCTAGGTTGGTCTTGAACCCTTGGGCTCTGGCAGTCCTCTTACCTTGGCCTCCCGAAGTGCTGGGATTAGAGGCGCGCCCGGCCTGTCAATTATTAATACATTAGAAAAGGAAGATGGGCCTTAGTGAGCTTTCAGTTTCCTTGCAATTTATTAGGTTCAGTATAAATGGGTTTTTTGGACATTATTTACCTAGGAAACTTAAATTTGATTGAAGCTTTAGTGATGTTAGGCATTTGAAGTTACCTAATTATTATTTAAAGCTCTATAGCAAACTTAGCACACTGCCCAGGTATGCTATGGAATGGTGGAAAGTAACTTTAAAAATATTTTAAAATAATTTTGAACCCTTATTTCTGTGTCTGTGCCATTGTTCTTTAGCAGTTAAGAAGTGGTAGCTGGGCGAGATGGCTCACACCAGAAATCCCGGGACTTTGGGAAGCTGAGGCGAGAGAATTGCTTGAGTTCTTGAGTTCAAGACCAGACTAGACAATGGAGTGTAATCGTGTCTCTTAAAAAAAAAAAAAATTACCTGAGTGTAGTCATGCATGGCTGTCCCAGCCACTTGGGAGCAGAGGCTGAGGTAGGCGCCTGAGCTCAGGAGTTGGTTGTTGCAGTGAGCTGTCACCATGCCACTGCACTCCAGCCAAGAATTGGCTTTGTTTAAGAGTTTTTAAAGTATTTCATTTCATTGGCAAGACTGAGTTGGAACCATATCAACTCTGCCATGGCCTGGTATTAACTTAGCCGCTAGTGAGTGAATTCTTAGATACTGTCTGCAGGAGTCAGGTCCGGCTTACAGCCAACGTTAAACGTGGGGCAGGCCAAGCATACTTTTACTGCTTTTTTTATGCTTTTGAAACCACCTATATAAGGATTAACACTGCCTGTTTAAAGTTAATATAGGGCCATGGAATAAAAGCTCTGGAAGAGGCCCAAGCTGTGTGGAGTTGCGGGTGTAGTTAGAAATCAACAAATCTGTTGCTTCTGAGTTTGCTTTCACGTCAGTAGAGACCAGTTGAGTGTCTTCATGTCCTGACCCCTGGGGAGGGGAAAGCTGCTGGTGAGGGTCATGAACACATTTCCCCTTAGACCATGAGCTGAGGGTGCACAGACTTCCTTGACAGCTGCTGAAGCTTGATTGGCTGAAGGGTGTGAACAGCTCTACTCTCTGGGGAACCCACCTCCCGCACACCTCATCTCTGTGGCCTACTGCCTGGTGATCAGTCGCCAGGGGGCTTGAAGGACTGACTGTATTGATAGCTTTTCTGCTAAAACCTAAGAATGGTGTTTGCGATGTTTCTCAGACTTTTCAGTCTGATGGACACATGACCTGACCTGGATCTAGGCACAGCGAGGAGCTGACTCCAGCTTTCCTAGGACCCCTTCTCAGGAACTGTCTCTGTGCACAAAGAAGATTTGGACACCCCGTGACGTCATCCCTAGCCAAGCAGCAGCACTTATTTCCTCGCCCCCCCGACCCCCCACCTGCCCAGTTATTCCTTAAAAAACCCTAGCCTAAAATTCTCATGGAGGTGGATTTGAGAAATATCTCCGGAGCTCCTCGCTCAGCTGCTTTGCGATCATTCAACTCTTTGTCTAAGGCAACAACTGCTGTCAATGTATTGGCTTTTTTGTGTAGCAAACGTAAGAACCTGGTCAGGCTGAAATGCTTTCAGACACTACCACATAAGGCTATGGAGTTTGGGAGTTAGGAAGAGGAAACTTAGGGCTCTGTGCTAAATAGGGAGTTGCTTATGATCCGAGAAAAGGCACTTAAGCAGTTAAACCTTTCACAGCCGTCCACTTTCTGGCCATATTTCTAATCTTGCAGCCCTGTTTCCAGGTACACACCCTGTCAGAAGCACCCCTTCCACGTCACCTCACTGTGCTCTCCCCCCGTCTTTCAGGAAGCCTAATTATCACACCCACGGAGTTGGTGTCATTTCAGGACGCTACTCCCTGGTGTTTGGGCGGGTTCTTCAGTGCGGAACAGCACTGCCTTTCCACATGCTTCCTCCATCCCAGTGTCCCACCCTCCGCTCCCTGGTAGTCCGTGCTGTCCTTTGGCATTGCAGGCCCTCCGGAACAGTGGGGAACGCGGTGAGGGGAAGAGACGTTGAGGGTACCCCACCAAGTGTGAGTTGCAGGCACCCCTTTTTAATCTCATCTTTTTCCCTCTTCTCCCCAGAAGACAAATATTAATTCTCGGAGACGGTGTGGTTATAACACCTGAAGAGAAAGCAAAATGTCCCCAGTACCCTATAATTTACAAGTCATCTTTACAGTGGACTCAGTACTTACATTATTAGGTAGAGCGGTCCTTGCTTGATTTATTCCCTGTGGTCCTTTCCAAGTTGGGCCTGCTTCACTAGTGTGGGTTAGGACGTTGGAGAATGCAGGCAATTGAGGAAGGCAAATAGGTTCATTTTTGAGTAAGTTTACAATAGCTTTGAAGTTACTGTTTTAGATGAACATTAAACTTTAATGGTTTATAAAGAATCAGTGTTAAGAATGTTTCATTCTTCTCCAGACAACCAAACCAGGTGTTTCATGCTATGAAGAAAACCAGCAATCAGTTGTTCTTTAAGATTTTTTTTTTTTTTTTTTTGAGTTGGAGTCTCACTCCGTCGCCCAGACTGGAGTGCAGTGGCCGTTCCCGGACACTGCAGCCTTGACCTGCTGGGCTCCTGCATTCCTTCCACTTCAGCTTTCCAAGTAGCTGGAACTACAGGCGTGCGCTACCACACCCAGCTAATTTTTAAAAATTTTTTTAATTTGTAGAGATGAGGTCTCGCCAAGTTGCCCAGGCTGGTCTCGAACCAGTGGGCTCAGGGAGTCCACTCACCTCGGCCTCCCAAAGCGCTGGGATTACAGGCTGAGCCACCGAGCCCAGCCAAGATATTTTTTGTTTAAATAACTTGGATGGAAACTCAAGATGATTGAAACTTAACCATTTTTACATGAATAGACTGGATCTTTTGAATGTCAGAAATAAAACTGTTGCGGTTAGTCATGCTCCTGTTTCATCTGTATAATTTGATAATAGATTTCATTGTTTTTTCTCTTTATGCCTTTGCTGTCCACTCTGCAGGATTTCCTTGACTCAGTGGCTTTAATCTAGCTCACTATTTTTCAAAATGCCATTCGCCTTGTCTGTTGAGGTTTTATTTCTGTCAGTCTATTATTTCATTTTCAAATTCTCTAATTGTCTTTTTCTTAATTGCCACGTTCTTGTCCCAAGGACATGATATTTTATAGTATTCCTTTGAGTATATTAGACATACTTTGATACACGATTAACATGTATAATTGTACTGCTTTACATGTATTTCTTTTATTCATTCTCACAACCCAAAGAGGTATGTACTATAATTACTCTGTTTTATAGATGGCAAAATGTAAGCACAGAAAAGTGACTTGCCTAAGTTCTCAGAGCTACTGTGTAGCAGAGGAAGGATTCATGTTTAGGTGCTTTGGCTTCACACTGGTAACCGTTGTGCTACTACTTCAGGCATTATTCCTGTGCTTGTTGACTTTGGCACGTTTGCTGTGGTTGATTGAGATGCATTTGGCTGTGTGAAGGCCAGGGCTGTTGGCCACCTAGAGGTTCTCTGAAAAACCATTGGCATGAGGCAGATTGATTAATAGGAGAAGAGGCATACACATTTATTTAATAGGCATACACATTTATTTAATATGCATACGCAGGGGTCTTCAGTATGAAACCCCAACTTCCTAGTGAGTTACAGAATCGCAAGTACCATCTTGAGGTTACAGAAGGAATGTATCCTGGTAAAAACAGGTGATGGGAGGGGGAAGAAGAGGAATTCTACTGAAGGACAACAAATGATTTTGGAAAAATAAGTGAATACTTGGGAGAATGAATGGATGAGGGGATTAGAGATTGACTTGTAAATAGTTGTCTGTGGAAGTTGAATAAACCTGAGAGACAGGCATTCTTTTGGAAAATGGTTGGGTTAGGTCTGGTTACATTCTTCCTCTTTTTTCCTTGCAATGGATTATGACATAACAAGGAAAGGAAGCAGCTTGGAGAGAGGGTTGGGATGGGAGGGACGTCAGAGACACTTTGATGCAAAAACATCTTTTGTAGTATTTCTGAGCCCCAACAGGCAAAAGAAATAGGATCTGATTCTGGCAGCTTAAGTGAAAATGAAAATATAAGGGGAAAATAATAGGGCTTTTCACATACTCCAAGGAAGAAAAAGTTTTGAGCACATAGTAGTGGCACACTAGACAAAAACTTAGCTACAGTGTATGAACTTTATACATGTTGCCATTAATGTAACTCAGTTTCTGTGGCTTTCAGTTCTGGATCTCAGTTAAAACTTTTATATTGCCCAGAGAAAATTTAACTTACTACAGCTCACAAGTAGTGGTGGAGGTGGTGGTAATGGTTTGTGTGAATGTTGGGGTGTACGGGAGAATAGGGTTTAGTTCTGCTTTAAAAAGTTCTGACTAGGGGTGAGAGGGGTTGGCAGGTTTACGAACTTCAGACGAGGCCACTACAGACGCAAACTTGAGTTCGGGAAGCAGTTCTCAGAGTGTTATGGTCCGAGTAATGATCTGCTGCTCCCCTTTATACCAGCAAATCAAAGGGGCAGGGGACTGGTAGTAAGAAGTTTATTTCTGAGTTCGAATCCAGGGAGCAGAGCTGGACTCGAGGACTTTGTAAAATGGTTCTGCTCACCCTCCAGGCCTTTACAGTTCACTTTTATAGTCCAGAGTACCTGTGTACATCAGCCACGTGATCGGCAGAGCATTGTATAGAACTTAAGTTATAACTGCATTTTACGCTTAGATAGTGACATTTAGAGTAAAGAAAATTTTCAAGCCTAAGACATCATGCATGGCAAATCACAAAACTTAGGATTACGTGGATGCTATATATAGTTCAGAGAAAGGGAGTAAATAGGGCTTTTCATATTTGGGCGTGGTCTGCAGGGAAGTCAAGGTCCCCTGCAGCAACTCACTTGGAGTGCAGGGAAGAGAAGGGGACTCTCAGTAACGCTCTCAGGAGTGTGCAGGAGCTCCCGACCCCTGCCATGCCCTTCTCCAGGGGCTGTGGCAGTATGGAGGCACACTCGGGGCTCTGTGTGTCAAAAGAAGGAGAAATACTGCGAGTCCGGCAGCTACTCAGTGAGGGATCTGTTACATAAGAATGAAGTGTTAAGCATTCAGCATGCACTTTGAATGAGTAGTTTAGGAATGTCACTGAATCGATGTGTTTTGGCTGACAAGTTGAGAGTGTTCATGCTGCATTGATTAGTGTTTCTATGTTTGTTTTGTGGCAAATTATCCTTGAATGAGTATAGTTTTACTTCCTTCCTTTTTAATTTTCTTTTTGGCCTAGAGGCTATGGTCATTCTTTACTGAACATGATATAACATTAATGAGGCTGTTGGAAGAATTTATTTTAATGTATTCTCTTGACTCCTTTTTTTTGCTATTTTAAATTTACACATTTAATATTTTTACAGTAAGTCTAATTACTGTTTTTATTATATAAGTAATATATATTAATTGGAAATGAGAAAAAAGCACAAAGAAAGTAAAGATTGTCTATAAATGGCTAATTAGAAAAAAACTTTCTAGTCTTCTTTCTTCTGCACATATAAAGAGGATGCTCCTTTAAACCAAACTTTGTATATATTCACTTTTTTGAAGAAGACAAACTGCCTCTAAAAAGTTGCCTACTTTCTTTAGGTGGACATGGTCAGCCAGCGTAGAACATATTGTCTTTGTTTTTGGAGGGGAGTTTGGTTTTATCAGTGGTCTCCATTCAGTAGATTCATTTGAAAAAAGGCATCACCACTTTGGAAGAAGAGTTAATAGGACATTTTTTGTGTCTGCCCCAAACTATCCTCTCAATACCTCTTAGAGTGCAGACATCCTAGAGAAAATTTGGATAGGGACCATGGAGGTCTCTCTTCCCTGTAGAACTCAGCTGTAGTGAAACACCTTTGAAGAATTGAAATAGTTCCAACAGCTTCACAAAGGGTTCCAAGGGCCTTCAAAGGGTAGACATATCCTGAAAACGGGATACTGGACCTGTGATGGATACCGTGATTTAGATCATACAGTCTTATTATTTAGCATAATTTATTGAGATGAAATTTATTTCCACCACTCCAAAGTAAAACCCTGTACCCTTTAAGCAGGCTTTCCTCATTCTCCTCTCCCCCCACCCTCTGTGTTCTGTCTCATGGATTTATCTGTTCTGAAAATTTCATATAAATGGAATCATACACTGTTTGGCCTTTTGTGTCTGACTTCTTTCACTTAGTATAATGTTTTGGAGGCTTGTTCATATTTGCAGACTGCAGGTTCTCAGGCTCTATGGTAATAGAAATTGGCACAGACTTCCAGATAAGGCTTTATTGGGGGCTGGTACAAGGAGACAGCTCTGAAAGGAGACAGCTCAGGAAGAGGGGTTCCCTAGCTGGCTTCCCCGAGGGTGCTCTCCAGGGCCTTTTATTAGACAAGGGAAGGGGTGTAATGTCAAAGGAAAGGTATGTTAGCATACCTTCTTAACTACCCAAGCATAGTGTAGATACTTACTTCTTCATATGTCACGTCAAAAAAGGCCAATAAGCCCCACCTGGGGTGAGGAAGCAGGGATTACAACAGGACACTCTCTGTTCCTACAGCACAGCAGGAGAGGGGCAGACTGGGGTATGGTCCCAAGCAAGACTTACGGTGAAACACTGTTTGTCTCAGGACTTTCAAGGTCATGCTCTGTAGGATGGCGCCGGCTGGAGTGTTGTTGGGGAGTCTGGTGGTTGAGGGATATGAGGGAGGCTGAATCCTGTCCCTGCTCTGTCTCAGCATTGTAGCATAAGTCCCTGCTTCATTCCTTTCAAGGTTGAATAATAATTAATCGTGTGCATATGCCACAGTGTGTCTATGCACTCATCTGTTGGAAAGTACTTGGGCTGTTGCTGCCTTTGGCTCTTATGAATAGTGCCACTGTGGACATGGGTGGACATGTTTTCATTTCTTTGGGGCATACACCTAGGAGTGGAATTGTGAGGTCGTAGGATAATTCTGCATTTAACTTTTTGAGGAACTACCAAACTGTTTTTCTCCGCATCTAAACCATTTTGCTTTCCCACCGTTTTTTCCTGTAGAATTTCTTATGAGAAATATGCTGTCACTGAAATCATTATTCTTCTGTAGGTTATTCTCTGACTGCTTTATGATTTTTTTGGTCTTTAATTTTCAGCAGTTTATCATGATGTTTATGGGCATGGAGTTTCTTTGATTTTATGCTTCTTGGGATTCGCCAAGCTTCTTGACACCTGTAGGTTTATATCTCTTGCTCAATTTGGGAAGTTTTCAGCCATTAAGTCTTTAAATATTTTTTAGCATTAGCACTGTCTCCTCTCCTGTAAGTCTAATGATACCTTATCTGAAGCACTGTTAATCTTTTTTTAAATCTTTTTCTGTGTTGTTTGGATTGGGTAATGTCTATTGATTCATCTTCAGGTTCACTGACTCTTTCTGTTGTCTCCATTCTGCTTTAGAGCCCACTCTGTGAGATTTATTTATTTATTTGTTTTTTGAGTTGGAATCTCTCTGTCACACAGGCTGGAGTGCAGTGGCACACTCACAACCACTGCCGCCTTGACCTACTGGGCTCAGGCGATGCGTCTACATCCGCCTTCCAAGTAGCTGGAACTACAGGCATGTGCTACCACGCCTGGCTAATTTTTTTTTTTTTTTGGTAGAGACAAAGTCTAGCTAAGTTATCCAGGCTGGTCTCAAACCCCTGAGCTCAGGCTGTCTTCTTGCCTCAGCCTCCCTAAGTGCTGGGGTTATAGTCATGAGCCACTACCCCCAGCCTGAGTTTTATTTATTTGTTATTGTATTTTTCGGCTCTGATTTGCATTTGGTTCTACTTTATGTCTTGCTTCTTTGCTGAACTTTTCTATTTTTTATTGCTTTCAAGAGTGCTTACCATTGCTTGCTAAAGCACTTTTTAACATTTTTTGTCAGATAATTCCAAAATCTGTGTCATTTTGGCATTGACATCCTTTGATTTTATTTTCTTAGTAGAGTTGCTGTTTTCTACAGGCTTCATTTAAGTGATTTTGGGTTGTATAGGACTTTGCGTTTTATTTTAATCCTATGGAAAATGTTGATATTTTCTTTTAGCAGTGTGTCAATTGGGTTAGGTTCAGATTTTAAGTTTCTACCCATATTTTTTGAACTTTAAGTTGTAGTTTTAGTTTATTTTTCAGAAGCTTTTTCAGTGTAGTTTTATTCTGTCTCGTGGGTGCCTCCCAGTGACCAGTCTGGATCTGTTAGTTTAGTTCCTCTAGTCTTTGCTACATGAATAGGATTAAATTTATGTATGCCCTGCTTGGAAGGTAGTCTGGGAATTAATAAACAACTTTTTGGGGTGCTTTCCTGAGCTTTTCTTTTTGTTTAATCACCCTGCTACTTTCTTTTTCTCTATGGCTCCCGTTTCCATCCTCGAGTCAGAAAGCTGTTGTTTGCTCCATTGTGCTACGCACTTCTGCAACTGCAACCACCACATCTAGGACCCAGGGGCGGGAGGTAGAAAAGCAAAGCAGTAGTACTTGGCCCCACCCTCTTGGAAACCATAGCTCCACTGAATGGAGAGGAAAGTTCTGGCCTCAGAGTTTTGGCTGCACTAGACTTTCATTACTGTAGTCTGACACTGCCAGTATGGGATTGCCTGGGCATGGGGACAAGAGAATGCAAAAAAGAAAGATTTGGTATTTCTACATTCTCCCTGGGCATTAAGAATTCCCTTTCCCATTCTTCAATCTAGAACTAGAGGGCTTCTTCTGGAGCTCTGTCTGTGGCCAGTTTGGGGGAGAAAAACTGCTCGTTTGGTGGGATTTCAAATTCTGGTCTTTCTGCCATTTCACATGCCGCTGTTTACTTTGAAGGGTCCTCAAATTACTGCTCCTTGCTTTCTGTCTAGGTAGGAGCAACAGCTTGGAGTATTCTTTATTCTGTTTCACCTGGTTCTGAAACTTCTATTGGTGTTTATCATCAGAAATGGTGTGTGGTTCCAGATTTCTTCCCTTCCCACTTTAATAGGTTGATTCAGAAAACATGGCCACTGCAATTAGGGAAGTGGGAGTTTGGAGACAGACCAGAACACTCCTACTAAAGAATTATCTAATTAAATGCAGAACCAAGAAGAGTAGTGTTCAGGTAAGTTAAATGACCCTTTCTTATTGCTTTGATTTGTTATATCTTGGAGAGATGAATTATCTTGCTCAACATTTTTATTATGATTTTATTACCTTTGCTCCCTTTAATTTGCTTGAAAAGTAAAAGCTTGTCATGTTAGCCATAGGAAAATAACTGAATTACCTTATGCTTTCTCAATGTTAAAAATTATAATAATGATTCCTACATTTAGTTCATTTCTAACATCAGTGCTTAATTTTGAACCTTTAGGCATACATTTCCCAAATTTCATGAACGAACATTCAATAACTTTGTGGAACATTATTCCACAGTTCTATTCCCCACAACCTCCCAATTTATGGCTTCTAAACTAAGTTGCCCAAGATTACTAAAACTGTACCACATATTTGTACCCACAGCATAAACATTACTTCTGAAAATAAAAGAAAGAACTTTGGCTAACTAGCTAGTAATAATTTCAAAGAATTAAAATATATTGTTCATCTTCTCCTGAAACCAGAAAAACAATTGAACAGCAAGATGAAGTTCATTCCTACTAAAATTGGCCATAGAATTTAATTAAATATGTCACTTTGTCATCCAGGCTGGAGTGCAGTGGCATGCTCATGGCCACCCCAGTGTCAACCCGCTGGGCTCCAGTAATCCTTCCGTCTTAGCCTTCCAAGTAGCTAGAACTACAGGCACGTGCTCCCATGCCTGGCTATAATTTTTGATTTATTGTAAAAATGAGATCTTACCAAGTTGCCCAGGCTGGTCTCGAACCCGAGGGGTCAAACAATCCACTCACCTCGGCCTCCCAAAGTGCTGGAATTACAGGCTGAGCCACCGAGCTGGGCCGAGTATGTTGTTTTTTTTTTTTTTGAGTTGGGAGTCTCACTCTGTCGCCCAGACTGGAGTGCAGCAGCCGCTCCTGGCCACCGCAGCCTCGACCTGCTGGGCTCCGGTGATCCTTCCGCCTTGGTCTTCCAAGTAGTGGGAACTACAGGCACGTGCTACCACGCCTGGCTAATTTTTGACTTATTGTAGAGATGAAGTCTCACCAAGTTGCCCAGGCGGGTCTCGAACCTGCGGGCTCTGGCAGTCCACTCACCTCAGCCTCCCAAAGCGCAGGATTACAGGCTGAGCCACTGAGCCCGGCTTGAGTATGGTTTTAATAGTATAAAGTTAGTATAATTAAAGTATGATTTCTAATTCAGAATTGAGTGAAGACATTTTTATGGAGATTTATATATAGATGTTCGATAAGTTACTTCAAAATTATATGAGAAAATTTATGATGTTTTATATCAGCTATCTAGCATGTTTAAATATTATCTTTCATATCACTTTATCATGTGACTTGAATTTTAAAATAGTTCAGTAAAACTGAATGCAAAGGAAAATTTATCTAATATGCCTGTTGGGTTTAATAAGATGCTCAAAACTAATTCTTTTGGGATGGAATTGCTTTTACTTTTTGTACATAAGAAAGGAAAACCAAATTTCTCATATTTTTCTTCATATTAGCTATTATTTGCATAAGAAATCTTGATAATTTTTGCTGCCACTGTTATACTTTGTAATCACTTTGTTTCTTTTATTATAGGAAATTCTTTTTCCACTGTTTTTTTTATTTTGGCTAATATTAATTAGCATGATGCATCCAAATAAGAAATATGAAGAAGTGCCTGATATAGAACTTAATCCAATGGACAAATTTGTCCTTTCTAACCTAATTCTTGGATATACTCCAGTGACTAATATTACAACCAACATCATGCAGAAAGTATCTACGGAACACCTTCCTGATGGTATTGTGAGCTTATGTGTATTCTATCTATGACATGAAATATCTGCAATATTTATTGCCTTGCTTTGATAAGTAAATAACAGTCTCAATACTTATCGATGTATTCCTCGACGAAAGTATTGTTTTGTTTTTGAGTAAGAGTCTCACTCTGCCACCCAGGCTGGAGTATAGTGTCACACTCATGGCCACTGCAGCACTGACTTGCTGGGCTCAGGCGATTCTTCTGCCTCAGTCTTCTAAGTAGCTGGAACTACAGGTGTGAGCCACCATGCCGGGCTAATTTTGTATTTATTGTAGAGACGAGGTCTTGTCAAGTTGCCCAGGCTTGTTCTGAACCACTGGGCTCAGGCAGTCTTCTCGCCTTGGCCTCCCAAAATGCTGAGATTACAGGTATGAACCACTGTGCCTGGTGAAAATATAGTTTTATGAAAATATTAAAATCATTTATTTCTATTGTCATATGTTTCTTTTGAAGCATTTATTTATATTCTTGGTGATGGGAAGCATTTTATATGCTTTTATATTTGTATTTAATTTTTAGACCATTTATAAGGTAGCTTAAGTATATTTGTACAGGATAAAAAAAATTGACAGAATATTTCTTTTTTTTTTGAGTTGGAGTCTCACTCTGTCACCCAAACTGGAGTGCAGTGGCCGCTCCCGGCCACCGCAGCCTCGAGGCGCTGGGCTCTGGCGATCCTTCCGCCTCAGCCTTCCAAGTAGCTGGAACTACAGGCGAACGCTACCATGTCTGGCAAATTTTTTTTAAAAATTTATTGTAGAGATGAGGTCTCACCAAGTTGCCCAGGTGGGTCTCGAATCCGCGGGATCAGGCAATCCACTCACCTCAGCCTCCCAAGGCACAGGATTACAGGCTGAGCCACCAAGCCCAGCTCTGACAGAATATTTCATTTTGGTATGACTCTCATATAAATAAGCTAGAAATACTTATTTAGCTGGGCATGGTAGTGTACACATGGCTGAGGCTGAGATGGAAGGATCCGCTGAGTCCAGGAGTTTTGAGGCTACAGTGAGCTAGGATCACACTACTGCACTCCAGCCTGGGTGACAGAGCAAGATGCTGTTTCTAAAAAATTAATTTTAAAAAAACCCTAGAAATTTTTGATAAAGATTGTAAAGTAGTAATCTTTTCAGCTTGCCATGCTTGTTTATGGAGGTGTGTGGTGTAAACTGAAAAAGTAACTTTGGGGGCTGTGTTTGTGCTGAGTTCCCAAGTCTGTTCTTCTCAGTGTGTGCTTCTCACAAGAAATAGGCTAGAAAGCAGCGTGGGCAGTCAGGTCCAGTGAGCCTAAAGTGGCGGTTGGGGAACCTAAAGCACGAACTGGAGGACGTGACAGAAATATGTATACACTTTTTTTTTTTTTTTTTGAGTTGGAATCTCACTCTGTTACCCGGACTCTGGAGTGCAGTGGCCGCTCCCGGCCAACGCAGCCTCGACCTGCTGGGCTCCAGCGATCCTTCTGCCTCAGCCTTCCAAGTAACTGGAACTACAGGCATGTGCTACCATGCCTGGCTAGGTTTTTTTAAATTTATTATGGAGGCGAGGTCTCACCAAGTTGCCCAGGTGGGTCTCGAACCCACGGGCTCAGGCAATCCACTCATCTCGGCCTCCCAAAGTGCTGGGATTACAGGCTGAGCCACTGAGCCCGGCCAACTCTTAATGATTAAACAGTGAAGTATTGAATTCTAGAAAATAACAGATTTGCGTGTTAGTTTATGTCATGTAAAATAGTTGTAATTCTGTTGTAGCATCATAGCATCACATTTTTTGCCAGTACATCACTGAATGGAAGATGTTAATTATATAGTCAGAAGCCAAATAACTTTTCCCCATTGGTTTCTTTCTTGCCTTATTTCTATTTATTTTTTAAAAAATCAAACACATATCTTATTTGCACATTATTTGTTTGTTGGTCTATCATATTAAGTACAAGTAGCATAGATTACCATAAGAATTTAGTGAACAAGCACAAAAAACTGATTAGAAATGTTGAGAATGAAATTTATTGTTAATTCTGAACAGGAGGAAAGAGCATAAACCAAAGAAATGCAAGTCAGTGTGTATTAACTTAGTTGTCAAAATAGTAAAAATATACACATTGATTTTTAAAAGTTCTACCTTTTTAGAACAGAACAATCTGGAAATGGGTTATACATATATACATAACATGACTAGTAGGAAGTTGAACTAATAGTCTCTTTATTCACACCAGTCCTGGAGTTCCATGTTTCCCTTAAAGGTCTGAAAAATTATGTTAATGAACATTTAAGTAATACTTTGTAATATACAAAGCATTTTCATGTTTGTTGCCTTACTTTGTCTTCACAGCAACCCAGTGGGATCAGCTAGGTATTGTGGCTGAGAACACTAAAGTTTAGAGAGTTAAATTGCTTATCTCTGTTCATGAATGATGAAGTACTAATCCTGTGTTCTTTTCATTTCACCACATGTTCTGAAGCTTCTGTAGTGAAGATTAGTTGCTTGTAAACCAAGCTTCAAGAAAATATTTTAAAATTCATCTTATTTGGTGTGAAAGAGTGATTATAGTATTTTCTCCATATCTTCTAAGATAGAAACAAGCAATATTGCATTTGGATGGCAATTTTTATTTAGGGAAGAATTGTGTCAAAATTATTAAAATACTCATTTTCTGTGAAGGATTATGGAAATTTCTTCATAAATATTTAAAAATAAAATAATCTATTAAGTTATTTGTTTTACTTCAAGATAAATGAATGGCTTATCCTTTTTATAATTCAATTGTTGCTCGAAACCTTGGTTTAAATTTAAAAGTCTATCTAAAAGTAAGCCTACTGGTTAGTATACATTAAAGAGCTGAGTGAAGATGATATCAAAACTATTCAGCATTAAATGTTAGTGCAGTTCACTGAGGTTTTGAGAAGTAGCAGTTTCTTGAAGAGCTATGAGTTCTGCATGTTGCCTACTTTATTGCATTTACAACGTATTTCATGCTTATGTGATCACAATTTGTGTAATGAAATGACAGCTGGATAGTGTCTGTAAAATTTTTCTATTATTTTATTTGCTGTTTAGTATTTTCTTAGAAGAACTGTCTTTATTTTTTAATAGAGAATAAAACGAGAGTACTTATAAAATATTCATTAAAAATTTGTAAATTTGATTTACTATATTACAGTAAACTACTTTAAATTGTGAGTTAATTGTGTTGTTATAATATTTTACAGTTGTAATCGTGGAAGAATATACAGATGAAAAAGAAATGCTAGCATCCAGTCTTTCTAAGTCTAGTAACTTTGTAGGTGTGGTTTTTAAAGACTTCATGTCCTATGAACTCCGTTTCTTTCCTGATATGATTCCAGTATCTTCTATTTATATGGATTCAAGAGGTAAATAGCCCTAAGTAATCAGTGAAGATAATTTTAATGTTTTAATGTTTTGAAAAACATGTCTTTGCTGCCAGCAGTTCATAGGAAAAATTTGATGTGATCCAATATTGGCATTTTCTTTTTTTCATTTTTTTCTTTTGTGTTGGAGCTCACTGTGTTGCCCAGGCTGGAGTCCAGTATCATGCTCCTGGTCACTGCAGCCTCGACCTGCTGGGCTCAGATGATCCTTCCACCTCAGCCTTTCAAGTAGCTGGAATTACAGGCACGTGCCGCCATGCCTGGCTAATTTTTTGATATATTGTAGAGATGAGGTCTCGCCAATTTGCCCATGCTTGTCTTGAACCCGTGAGCTTAGGCAGTCCTCTCACTTCAGCCTCCCAAAGTGCTGGGATTATAGGCATGAGCCACTGTGCCTGGCCCAATATGGGCATTTTTCAACTATACTTGATTGTTCAGCTAAGGAAAACTGTCAAGTACAGCATGTATATCATGAAGTTGTTTATGTATACCTAAGTATCTACATCTGTGAGGGAGAACCCAAGAAAACCCAGAATTTACTTATAAAAGATTATGTATTTATTCTTACATGTTTAAACTTCAGTCACCTTCGAAATGCTCTTCCTTTGATTCAATACACCTATTGAGATACTTTTTCCAACATTTAAAACAGTTTTTGAACTCGTCAGTTTTGATGACTGTTAGTACTTCTGCTGTTTTTTGTTTCACCGCTCCCACGTTGCGAAAACGTTTCCCTTTGAGGACTTTTTTCATCCAGGGAAAGCAAACAAAGTTGCTCAGGGCCAGATTGGGTGAATAGAGTGTGGGGGATGGGGGTCTTGCTGTTTTTGATCAAAAACCGCGGAACACTGATGATGGGCAAGTGTGTTGTCATGGTGGAAGAACAGTCCCCTGTTCACCATAAATCAGGATGTTTCTTCCTCCGTGCAGCCTCTCCCAACAATGCTAGTTGGTACACTGATGCCAATGGTTCCTAGAACACTTACCTAGTAGAGGAAGCCTGCACTGCAAGGGGCCTGCCTTCCAAAAAATAATTCTGGTTTTATTTGGGTTCTCTCCTTATATACATAGTATAAAATATATTTATATAACACCCGTTTAAATTTTTTCATACATTTATATATTGCAGTAACGTAAAACAAAATTGTATTTTGAATGATGAGACTTTATATGTTTTTTTCATGTAATGTTTTCACTTATGGTATAATACAAACCTTTCTTCCACCAATGAACATTATTCATTTTACATTTAAAATATAGGAAACAGCTTTTAGTTGTTTAAATTTATGAAGAGATATTACCCCAAATACTTATGAAGCAGTGTTAAAATCACTGTGCTAATTACTGAATTTGTGAGTTTATTCTAAAAGCCCTTACTGAAAGTTCTTTTTTATGTTTGGTTAACCTTGACTTTACCTTGCTTCTGTAAGTGCTTGGAAACTGTCATTATGGGATGACTTAACTTTAAGACAGAAAAAAAACTTATTTTGTATAACTACAATTAATTAATTTCTTTCTTTACATTTGTATTCATGTATTATGCAGTATTCTAACACATGTAACTTTTTTCAAATTAAACAACCAAGATTCTTACAGATATTGTTTGCTTTTGAAGGGCAACACCTTGTTTTTTTGGTCCTATAGACATCGATTGGTTATATTACTTTAGAAGAATGTGCTTGCATGTTACACCAAATCTTATGGCCCACATTTTTTTCCCTATAGCTGGCTGTTCAAAATCATGTGAGGCTGCTCAGTACTGGTCCTCAGGATTCACAGTTTTGCAAGCATCCATAGATACTGCCATTATACAGGTAAATGTGATAAAGGAAGAAAAACGCAAGCTAAATCATATTTTAATAATTTTTTTCTAATTCTGTATAGTTGGTAGAGTTTGGTTTGATTGCTGTCAAATGTACAAAATACAAACTTATTGCAATTTCTTTAAGAAAAAAGATAAGAAGCCATATTTTTTGATTTTATACTTTTTGCTGTATTTCCCATTTTAGTAGAAAAACTAGCCACGAAATTTATTTTTTTAAAAATCTTAATTTTGTGTCTAGGCTGATAGCAGGAAGATAAAGTATCCTTAGTTAGAATTCAAACTGTTCAGTTAATTGTATCTCATTCCTCTATGTTCCATGTGCATCTGTGACATCTTTTTTTCTATTTGAATTTTCTAATTGAAATTTACTGTGCTACAAAATATTGTAATTTCAAAAATGTATGCCCATAATCCTCTGTACTAAAGTATGTCTTCATAGTATGTGTGAATAAACACCTGAACAAGAGTCTTCTCTCTTAGCTGTTAGACTGCTGTGTAGTAAAATGACTGTGGTAATAGTGCTTTACTTGACAGCATTGCTGTAGGAGCCAAATGAGATGATGTATGTAGACTTATCTTATGAGCTCTATAACATTTATTAGAAATATCCAGTACTACACAAATTCAGTAGTACAGCAGTGTAAGGTAAAGAGAGTGACGCATGGGCTGTGTCACACGGACGATGTCACAGGACGTATCTGTGTTCCGGCCAGAGGCTCTAGCCGTCCACACCACAGTCCGCACGGAGTGAATAGGCAGGGCAGATCTAACTCTAGGCTCGCAGCTGAATGTTAGCAGTATCATATGGCGTCGTGTTTTTTGGTCTATATGTGTTGCATGTGGACATTTTAAAGCAGTAGACAGACATGCTATTAAAATTTTTTTAAGTTATTATGGGAATGATGGCACTGATAATCATTCCTAAATTCCTCAAGATGCATATTTTTGTTGAGATGCATGTAATTAGGGCCGAGCACAGTGGCTCATGCCTGCAATCCCAGCACTTCGGGAAGTGGAGGCGAGAGGTTTACGTTAGCCCAGGGGCTGGAGACTTGGTGAGACCTCGCTTCTACAATAAATAAAATAATTTGCTGGGTATGGTGTCGTATGTCTGTGGTTTCAGCTACCTGGAAGGCTGAGGCAGAAGGATCACTTGAGCCTAGCAGGTTGAGGCTGCAGTGGCCATGAGTGTGCCATTGCACTCCAGCCTGGGCGACAGAGTGAGACTCCTACTCAGAAAAAGAAAACAAAAGATATATGTAATTGTCTTCTAGAAGATAATTGTGTAATTTTATTTTTCTTTGAAAATTATCAAAATTTATACACTGATCAACTTTAAACTTTAAACAAATTTGAACTTTTGGGTACATTTTCAGAATGATTAAAAGCAGTATTCTACTCTGTATCGCGATATTGCAGGCACTCGTTTTATTTCTGGTGTGTAGCATTATAAGGATTGTATTTGCACTAAGTTATTGACTAAGTTTGGTGGCATTATTGCCTCATCTTATTAGGGACTGCTTAAGAACTAAATTTAATGTGTCTACATCTTCTAATTACAGCTGAAGACCAATGTTTCTCTTTGGAAGGAGATGGAGTCAACCAAAGCTGTTATTATGGGAGAAACTGCTGTTGTAGAAATAGATAGCTTTCCCCGCGGAGTCATTTTGGTATACCTAGTTATAGCGTTTTCACCCTTTGGTTACTTTTTGGCAATTCATATTGTAGCAGAAAAAGAAAAAAAATTAAAAGAATTTTTAAAGATAATGGGACTTCATGACACTGCCTTTTGGTATGTTATTAGAAATTTATTGCTTACTATAATAAAAAATTGTGTTTAGTGTCATGCACTTTTTCAGAGTTGTAATTTTTATATTTATCCAACTTGATGAGGTGCTGTTCCTGTCTTCTTACAGTGATTTTGTCTTGTCTTGGAATTTGAGTTTGGTCAACAAACTTCAGCAACTACTGGGCTTATTTTAACATAAGGAAAGAAAAATGTGGAAAGCTTATGTTGTCAATAGCATGTTTAAATTTTATTTCACATTTTGTTTGAATCCATGAAGTGTATGCTCCATGTATTTCACTATGCATCTCAGAGTACAGAAAACAGATAATCTTGAAAAGTTATAAATTGCCTTAACAGTCTTCCTCTAATATCATAGCATATTCATGAGATTAAACATTTAGGTAAAATGATTAAAATCTGTATATGTAGTATATAGACTTTGTTCTTCTGGAAAGTTTTAGTCACTGGGTGAATTAAGATGAAGAATATGCAGATGATTTTAGAGAAACAAATGAAAAAAAAAACATGTTTTCACAAATGAGTGTTAAATATCAGCATTTTCATTTGTATACTTAACCCTGAATTGTACCCCACATCTTTAAAACAAAAAATTAAAAGAAAAAAAGTCTAAACTTTACCTCTATGCAGCCTATTTATGTGGCTAATCCTCACTTGTATTCCACATTCCAATAATAATGATAATAAGAATAAGAAGAAGAATAAGAATGATATTGCTGCATCCTTTGGGCCAGGAAAAAATATATATGTATCAGCTTTTTTATACAATGATAATTTTATAGAGGCATGCATTTTTTTTTTTTTTTTTTGAGTTGGAGTCTCACTCCGTCATCTAGGGTGGAGTACAGTGACATGCTCATGGCTACCTCAGCATCGACCTGCTGGGCTCCGGCAACCCTTCTGCCTCAGTCTTCCAGGTAGCCAGAACTACAGGCGTGCGCTACTACACCTGGCTAATTTTTGATTTATTGTAGCGAAGAGGTCTCGCCAAATTGCCCGGGCTGGTCTCAAACCCACAGGCTCAGGCAATCCACTTGCCTCAGCCTCCCAAAGTGATGAGATGACAGGCTGAACCACCGAGCCTGGTCGGCATGCATTTTTATAAATAATTCTATGTGTATTTTTCTTATTCTTTCCACTGTGTATTAAGAAAATTTGTCTTAAGGTCATTTTGGGGAAACTATTGATAGTATGCATATGAGTTGCTATAATCGTCTGTTTTACAGCATTTTGTTCCAGTTAGCCAATGTAAGAATTAATTCAAACATTTTACATAATGGGTTACTGTATATAACATATTGTCTTTGCTTGTTTTTCTTTCATGTGTTATTTTAGAATTGATTGGCTTTTAAGATGCATTGAAATAAGTTGATTTTGTGGAGAAGCAATAGCTGGATGAATTTGGGCAAATCATTCTCTCAGTGCCTCAGTTTTGCCTCTTTAAAAATGATGAATTCATTTTTTGTTCTGTTTTGTTTTGAGTTGGAGTCTCACTCCATCGCCCAGGCTGGAATGCAGTGGCACACTCATGGACACCCCAGCATCCACTGGCTGGGCTCTGGCGATCCTTCTGCCTCAGCCTTCCAAGTAGCCGGAGCTACAGGCGTGTGCTACCATGCCCGGCTAATTTTTTATTTATTGTAGAGGCAAGGTCTCTCCAGGTTGCCCAGGCTGATCTCAAACCCATGGGCTCAGGCACTCCACTCGCTTCGGCCTCCCAAAGTGCTGGGATTACAGGCTGAGCCACCAAACACGGTTGATGAATTCACTTTTGATAATTTCATTGCCTTTTAGCCTTAACTCAGTGATTTTTATGATATTGTGCATAAAATTGTGAACTGGTAACTTGAAAAAAAAAAGTGAAATGAAACCAAATACTGTAGCAATTCCATTGAGCTCTGACTTGAAGAGAAGTCTTGAGTAAAAATAATGAATTCATGTTGATCTCACATTGTGTAAATGTATTAATTTTATTATTGATTAATGAGGTTGTCTTTATTATTGATAGTCATAAAAGTCATCAGAGTTTTAATTTTTAGCACATGCCATAAAGAGAATTGCCACCTTGACACATTAAGCTCTTGCATTTTAAGAAAATCAGAGATGTTTTGCACTATTGAACTTTTGAGAGTATTGGGTTTTAATTAATCATGAATGCTATTAATATTTAAAGCTTTTTTTGAACTCTAGACAATATCATTTTATCTCTATATCAGATTACACTTTTACATATAATTTGACTAATACTGTATTTTTAATTATTTAAAAGTATTAATTTTCAATACATGAACACCCACAAATGAATATATTTACTTAGTTTTAAGAATAGAATGGCTAAAATCTGAAATTTTGTTAAAGTTTGTGCATTTGATATAAATGTATTCATTATTAATATAAATGCATTCATATTCTCATTTTAGGCTTTCCTGGGTTCTTCTGTATACAAGTTTGATTTTTCTTATGTCTCTCCTTATGGCAGTCATTGCAACAGCTTCTTTGTTATTCCCTCAAAGTAGCAGCATTGTGATATTTCTACTTTTTTTCCTGTATGGATTATCATCTGTAAGTATTTCAACTTGAAATGAGAATAAAGAACTGTCAGAATATTTGATAATATAGCAAGATCTTTTTCTTTGGCTTACTCAATAGTCAATTTCCCATGACAGACAGAATATTACTAGATTATTGATGACTTAATAATAAATGACGTAGCATCATCGTACCTCCATAGTTTTAGGAAAGTTACAAAATAATCTCAAGTTTAGATTGAACTTTATATATATGTATGGATCTCACTCTGTTGTTCATGCTGGAGGCTGTGGCGCAGTCACAGTTTCCTGTAGCCTCAACCCTCAGGGCTCAGGTGATCCTTCCACCTCAGCCTCCTGAATAACTGGGATTATAGGTGCGCAACCCCATGCCTGGCTAATTTTTTTATTTTTGTAGAGACAAGATCTCCTTACATTGCCCAGGATGGTCTCGAATTCCTGGGCTCAAGCATTCCTCTCCCCTTGGCCTCCTAAAGTGCTGGAATTGCAGGCATGAACTGTGGTGCCCAGCCAGAGCTTGTTTTCATATTATGTATTTTACCTACAGTTCCTGAGTCTATCTGTTATTATCTTGATACATTCATATATGTAATTGAGATTGTCCATTATTGGACTATTTTCCTTTGTCATGAAATCCTGTTTCAGGTTACTTTATGCTATAGGATGATGATTTTTAAAGCTATGTCTTTGTAAATATGGCTCTTAGTAGACTTGATATTCATTTGGTATTTTGGCTGAATGTTGGGTTTCAATGACTAGCCTTTGTTTTAAGTGGTTCCAGCCTTTATTCTGATTGGTTTTTTCCCCTCTGTACCAGCTGTTAAATATTTTGGCTATTACCCCTGCTCTTTAAAATGATAAATCGCAAATAACTCAGTTTCTTCCATATATAATTGTCTGTCTTTTAAAATTGGTTTTGTATCTTATCAACACACTAAGTTTGCAAGATGGATCCCATATTTCAAGGTTTGCTTTATTGTTTTGTTCACATACTTTACTACAGAAATACATGGCCATTTTAGTTTCTATAGAAGGTGGCTTTGTTTATCTATGATACGTACAGGTAAAATGCAGTCTTTAATATTCATCAGTTCAAATTTTTAAAATGTATATCACTGTTTTTGTGAAAATAAAATATCTACTCATAGTATTTAGAAATTATAATTGTATTTTCATGAATGCATTTTTCAATTTAAATAGCTTGGGTTTTCACAAGCAAAATTTAATTTTGTTTTTATACCAGTGTGTATGAACAATATATTAACATTAATATTTATATTTTATAGGTATTTTTTGCATTAATGCTGACACCTCTTTTTAAAAAGTCAAAACATGTGGGAATAGTTGAATTTTTTGTCACTGTGGCATTTGGATTTGTTGGCCTTTTGATAGTCCTCACGGAAAGTTTTCCCAAATCGTTAGTGTGGATTTTCAGTCCTTTCTGTCAGTGTACTTTTTTGATTGGTATCGCACAGGTAGGTTTAATTGCACAGGTAAGTTATTAATCTTGCACTCACTAAATTTTTTTTCTTCATTTTATGGTATTATATTCATCTTATAATACCATAAATACTACCTTTGGTTTGCAAAAAAACCCATGACTTTATAATTTTAGCATGAGAATGAAATGATACTTGAATACTGGGATTATATTTTATATCTAGTTTTATTTATATTTTTTCCAAGTTAAAGTTTTCAGTTAAATGTTCTCTGTTTATAAGTTCTTCACTTTTTGCTTTCATGTATTTTAGTAATCTGTTTCACTGTAAAAACTCAGTTTGTTAGAAGTCATTTGTTCAAATTTCAAGTAATTTTTTTTTTTTTTGAGTTGGAGTCTTACTCTGTCGCCCAGACTGGAGTGCAGTGGCCGCTCCCGGCCACCGCAGCCTCGACCATCCTTCTGTCTCAGCCTTCCAAGTAGCCGGAATTACAGGCATGCACTACTACGCCCAGCTGATTTTTTGATTTATTGTAGAGATGAGGTCTCGCTGCCCAGGCGGGTCTCGAGCCCGCGGGCTCAGGCAATCCACTCACCTCAGCCTCCCAAAGGCGCAGGATTACAGGCTGAGCCACCAAGCCTGGCCAAGTCAAGTAATTTTGATTGCCCTGTGGCCTGGTTATGTAGCTACCATTTGTAAATTTATCTCAGAAGAATGCTTGGCAGAAGGTTGTGTGTGGAGCAGAGTGAAATGATTATGAGTGTAGTAGTGAAATAAGTCAACCTGATGGATTTTATTTTCGTAGGCTTTGTGGAATTGTCATTTATTTAAATAATATTTATATTTATACATTTGATTTGTATTAATCGTTACAGAAGTAGTTGAGTTTTAGTGAAAATAATCTTATAAGAAATTGCTTTTTATAATAGAACATAAATTTTGTTAATGTACAAAGAGAAAAATGCAATTATTAAATATAAGAGATTATGGCCAGGTGTGGTGGCCCACACATCTGACGCCAGCACTTTGGACAACTGAGGCAGGAGAATCATTTGAGGCTAGAAGTTCAAAACCAGTCTGGGCAACAGAGTGAGACCTTATCCCTTCGAAATTAAAAAATTTAAAAGGTAAATGTAAGAGATTATTCATGTTGGTTGCTTAGAATATTCTGACTTATGAGACTTAATTAAGATAGATTGTATTAATATTGAGCTAAACATTTTAATTACTGAAGACCTAAGAGCTCTGGCTGGGCGTGATGCTTCACGCCTACAATTTTAGCACTTTAGGAGGCCAAGATAAGAGGATTGCTTGACAGGCGGGAGTTCAAGACCAGCCTGGGTTACATAGCGAGACCTTGTCTCTTACAAAAATAAGAAATGCATGGTGTTGTACATCTGTAATCCCAGCTACTCAGGAGGCTGAGGTGGAAGGATCACCAGAGCCCAGAGGGTTGAGGCTGCAGTGAGCTGTGATTGTTCCACTGCCCTCCAGTCTGGACAACAGAGTGAGATCTCAACTCAAAAAAAAAAAAAACAAAAAACACCTTAATTTTATTTTTATATGGGCCATACCTTTTTGTTTGCATTAGCTACTGCTAACATTTGTGAAGGGGGACCCCCCCAAATATCCCCGAGTAATCTTTTGGAGGGCAGGGCCCTTGTGGTACAGGCTTCTCTTGCTAGGTAAATGTCCTGGGAGCCCATCAGCATCAATGTACCAGCTAGTGTTGTTGTGAGAGGCTGTGTTGCAGAAGAAATGTCCCAAGCTGTGGCAGACAGGTGTCTGGTTCCTATACCATGACAATGCACCTGCCCACACCACACTGAGTGTTCAGCTGTTTTGGGCTAAAAACGGCATGAACCCTGTGCCCCACCACCCATTCGCCCAGTCTCACCCCGAGTGGCTTATTTTGTGTTTCCCTGACGACAAGTGTCCTCAAAGAGAAACATTTTGGTTGTGTGGAAGAGATGGAGCAGAAAATGGCAGAAGCACTAGAAGGCCTCAAAATTAGTGAGTTCAGAAACTGGGCAGTGGCAAAGGTGTCTTGATAGGTGTGTTGCATCAGACAGAGAGTACTTTGAAGGTGACTGAAGTTTAAATGTGTAAGAGTGAACACACAGTTTTGTAATAAATACATTCCAGGTTTTTTGGGGGTCCCCACTTGTATTAATTGCTTTTTACTTCATTTCTTAGTTATTGCATTAGAATTAAATGCCCGCAGAGTGGATGTATCCTAGTCAAAAAAGCATAGCATTAAAAACATGATTGAAAGTCATTGTTTTGCTAAACCTATATTTTGATGAAGTCTTTATTGTTTTCCTTATAAATTTATATTGTTAATTTGGTAGATTGTTTGATCTGTTCAAAGGCCCAGTTTGGTTACTGTTACTCTAAGTAATAACTTTAAGTTGTGTCAGATTTTACTGGATTTTTAAAAAATCCTTTTTGTATAATAAAGTTGGTGTTTCTGTTTTTCAGGTTATGCATTTAGAAGATTTTAGTGAAGGTGCTTTGTTTTCAAATTTGACTGAAGGGCCGTATCCTCTAATTATTACTCTTATCATGCTTGCTCTTAATAGTGTATTTTATGTCCTCTTCGCGGTCTATCTTGACCAAGTCATTCCAGGTATGCAGGTGGTATTGAATTTTACTTTAAATATTTACTTAGTCACTGTCTACCATATCTAAGTCTCAAATTTCTATCCTGTTGCAGTTAATGCTGTAAAGTCTTCTCCATGAACTATGTCCACTTTTCTGAATACTGGCTATTTTTAATGACCATCTAAAACGGCACCCATTCAGCTCACTCTAGCCATTTGGTATATAAACGGTACCCGTAAACATGAAGTTGGCCGGGTGCGGTGGCTCAAGCCTGTCATCCCAGCACTTTGGGAGGCTGAGGTGAGGGGATTGCCTGAGCCCATGGGTTCAAAAACAGCCTGGGCAACTTGGTGAGACCTCATCTCTACAATAAATCAAAAAATTAGCTGGGCGTGGTAGCACGCACTTGTAGTTCTGGCTATTTGGAAGGCTGAGCCATAAGGATCGCCTGACCTCAGCAGGTTGACGCTGGGGTGACGGTGAGTGTGTCATTGGACCCCAGCCTGGATGATAAAGTAAGACTCCAACTCAAAACAAAGCAAAACAACACAAAGCCAAACAAACAAACAAAAAAACGCATAAAGTTTATAGAAAATGTACTTTACTCACCTTTATATCCCCATGAATCCTCAGCAACTCTGAAACTATTTATGGGCTAGAATTATTTGTCAATAAAGCTTTGATTCATGCAATATTGATTTAGTACTTTATACTTAAACTATACTATTTTTAATTAACAAGTTAAAAATAAAAATTGAGCCAGGCATGGTGACTCATGCCTGTAATCCCAGTACTTTGAGAGGCCAAGACGGGAGGGTGGTTTGAGCCCAGGAGTTTGAGACCAGACTGGGCAATATAGAAAGACCTTGTCTCTACAAAAGAATAAAAGAGTTAACTGGGGCCGGGCTCAGCCTGTAATCCCAGCACTTGGGAGGCCGAGGTGAGTGAATTGCCTGAACCCATGGGTTGGAGACTAGCCTGGGCAACTTGGCGAGACCTCGTCCCTACAATAAGTAAAAAATTAGCCGGACATGGTAGCACACACCTGTGCTACTTGGAGGGCTGAGGTGGAAGGGCCACTAGAGCCCAGCAGGTCAACGCTGGGGTGGCCATGAGTGTGCCACTGCACTACAGCTTGGGCAACGGAGTGAGACTCCACCTTAAAAATAAAAAAAGGTCTCTGGGCATGGCGGTGCATGCCTGTAGTCCCAGCTACTAGGGAGGCCTTAGGATTGCCTGAGCTCAGGAGGTCAGGGCTGCCAGTAAGCATGATTATGCCACTGTACTTCCACCTGGGCGACAGAGATACTCTGACACAAAAATAAAAATAAAAATTGTGTATATTTATTGTACAGCATGATACTTGGAAATGCGTATATATTGTGGAATGGTGCCTAAATTTTAGATGCAGATTGTCATATGTTCCAAATACTTGCCTTTATGACTTAAAAACTAGTTATGCTAACTCAGTTTTTTAATGCTTATTTTTCAGGGGAATTTGGCCTAAGGAGATCATCTTTATATTTTCTGAAACCATCGTATTGGTCAAAGAACAAAAGAAACTATAAGGAACTATCAGAGGGCAATGTTAATGGGAGTATTAATTTTAGTGAAATTGTTGAGCCTGTTTCTTCAGAATTTATGGGAAAGGAAGCCATAAGGTATGATTTAGTCTCTGACGGTTTAGGTGTACTGTTTGCTGAGGGAACCTGCCCCATTTAAATTTTATCCTTTAAATACGTGTGTGAGTGTGCTATTTTAGATTTGGTAGGCGCTTCATGATTTTAAGACATAGTATTATAAGGACTACTTTTAAGTTCTTATTTTCTTTGCAACCATTTAGAATAAAGTTGCTGCTAGGTTTGAAAGTTTGCTTCAGTAGAAAATTTTAAACATAATAAGACTCACGTCTGGGCAGGGTGGCTCATGTCTGTAATCACAGCACTTTGGGAGACCAAAGTGGGAGGATTATTTGGGGAAATTATGTAGCCTGGGCAACATAGTGAGATCCCCATCTCTATCTATCTTTAAAAAAAAAAGCAATAAGACCCAGTGGTTATACAATTGACGTTTGAAGCTTTTCCCATTATGTAGATTTAAAGAGAATAATATTCTGTAATTGTGTTCATGCTACATTGTTTTATACAACATATTTAATTATCCTCTGTTAATTTGATAGAACTTTAAGGTTTTGTGACATAATGATAATATCACTTTAATTTTTAAGAACCAAAGAAATTACTATTTCTTGTCAGATCAGTCAATAACAAGTTTTAAAAAATAAGAAAGAAAAAAAAAATTAAAAGAAAGTGAAATACAATGTATTTTAAATTTAAGTAAAAATGTTTAATAGCAAGAGGAGAGTCAAACTACTTAAGATATAATGGGTCAGTGGTCTGACCTCTTGACGTTAAAATTTAAGCTGATTAACTAAGTCATTAATTTTTTCAAAAATTATTTTTAAAAATTTAAGGTAGAATGAGAGAATCACTTCATATTTATTGACAGTTTGAAATGTGTGCTGCCATGAAATAGCATCTGGTTTATACTCCCCTTTGCTGATATAACAAGTATTTGATTAATCAGAAATGAAAAGAAGTCTATAAATTGCTTGAATTAAATGCCTCACTTATTTTTAGATGTTGCCTTGATGTAAAAAATGAATGAATAACACTTAAAATGAAGATGAATACTATATTTTTCTCTTATAGGTTCTTTAAAATAATTTTATTGCTGATCCTTGAATAACATGGGTTTGAACTGCATGGGTCCACTTATATATGAATTGTTTTCAATAAGTATATTGGAAAATTTTTATAGATTTGTGACGATTTGAAAAAACTTGCAGACAACTATGTAGCCTAGAAATATTGAACAAATTAAGAAAAAGTTGAGTATGTCGTGAAGGCATCAAATACATTTAGAAATTAGTCTATTTTGTTATTTATTTATTTTTTATTTTAATATTTATTTATTTTCTACTGTTTATGTTATCAGTAATGCTTCCCGTCAACAGTAGGATATTAGTAGTTTAACTTTTGGGGAGTCAAATTTTTATGTGGGTTTTTTGACTGTATGGAGAGTCAGTTCCCTTAACCTAGTAGGAAGGTACTTCATTATTATTCCTATTAAATATGACGGCTTTGATAAAAATATTATACATGTAAGCACACATACTTATACTGCTTTAGATACTTAAAATAGAAAACTCTGTTTTTCAGAATCAGTGGTATTCAGAAGACATACAGAAAAAAAGGTGAAAATGTAGAGGCTCTCAGAAGTAAGTAACTTTTTGGGTATTTAGTCCGTAGTGTTGAAGTACAAATGGAAAAACAACTTGCATAGTTTGTGGGAAATTAAAACTTCTGTACCATAATTTTCTGTCTTTTAGAGATATTTTCATTATTTATGTTACTAATATTCATAAACTAACAACATCAAAATTGTAAAAGCAAAAAGCAATGTCTGTTAATTTAAAAAATGTTCAGTTATTTATATGAACAAGTCTATGTCTTTCATTTTATTATTATGCATGTGTATACGTGTTAGTACTTTTTAATATTTTTTGGCCTATTACAGTATATTGTAGTTTGATAATTCTTTGTTGTGGAGAACTCTTGAGAATTGTAAAATGTTTAACAGTGTGTCAGTGTTCTTCAAGACCAATAGAATACATACACATATACAGAGCAAGAGTGAGTGTCGGTTTGTGGGAGGCAGGGAGGTAGGGGTAGGAATAAGTTTATTTTAAAGAATTGCTTCATGATATTTTCCAGAAATCTGTAGGGCAGGTTGATAACTCAGACAAGAGCTGATATTGTAGTCTTGAGTTAAAAATTCATAGATAGGCCTACAGGCTGGAAATTTACGCAGGAATCTGTTGTTGTAATCTTGAGGTAGAACTCCTCCAAGAAAACTTCATTTTTTCTCTTAAGGCCTTCAACTGATTGCATAAGGTTTGTCATTGTTATCAAGGATAATCTGCTCTAAGTCAGATGATTATAAAAGTTAGTGAAATCTACAGCAACATCTACACTAATATTTGACCAAATAATTGGGCCTCATCATCTAGCCAGCCTGATCCGTGAAATTAATCCTCACAAGCAGCATTCCTGGCCTCTTTCCGTTAGGTGCCCATAGCAACCTCTGTTCCCCAGTTGTGACAATCACAGACATGTCTCCCGGCTTTCCCACATGTCTTCTGGGAGACACATTAATTAGTTAAATAGGGTATAGTGGTATATGAATAAGCTTTTAATTTGCATTTGCTCAATAGCTAATGCTATTGATCACCTTTTCATAAGCTTATTGGCATTTGAATGTTTTCTTTTGTGAAATACCTATTCAATTTTTTCCACATTTTAGGCTCAAGACTTTTGTTTATTATCTTTATAGTGGTGATAGTTTTATGTTTCTATATACGTGTCAAAACTTAAGAAATTATTTGCTTTTCATATATACAATTTATTGTATGTTAGCAGAACCTTAATACTGTTTAGAAAAATTAAATCAAGTGATTATACATGTGTTTTAGTTTCTGGACTCTATTCTCTTTCGCTGGGCTATTTATTTATCCCTGTTCTATGTTGTTTTATCTACTGTAGCTGTTTTCCATTCCCCTTCATTCATTTACACATCCATCCAGTGATATTTCTTCATTAAATGAAACCTTTCAAGCCACTCCTATACTATTGATTAATTTCTCATTTTTTGCCAGTGTATTTAAAATGCCTATAAATCCTCCTTGTTTTAATTCCTGATAATTCCCAAAAGTTTGTACACAGAAAACTCTTGGGCGTTTTGTATACCCCTAAATGTTATGTATGAACAAATGAAGTTTATTTATATTTACTTTTCTTACTGTTTATACCATTGACTATAACAAAGAAGCTATTTAATTGTGTATCCAATATACTGTTAACTTTAAATGTGACTTTATAAATATATTACCTTCAAAGATGAGCAAGTATTATGAGTTATCTTGCATAGATTCACATTTGAATCTTTTTTTTTCTGAACTAGATTTGTCATTTGACATATATGAGGGTCATATTACTGCCTTACTTGGCCACAGTGGAACAGGAAAGAGTACATTGATGAATATTCTTTGTGGACTGTGCCCTCCTTCTGATGGTGAGAGTTTTCCGACTAAAAACAATTCTGTTTCACTTTATTAGTGTTATTAACCAAAGTCGCACAATATAATTACTTATTCTTTAAACATATATTGAATGATGTTTGTCAGTGATTTGACACCAACTTCTGTAAGGGTTTTTCTCGACAACACACATTTTGTTGTTTTTAATGAAAAGTAAAAATAATTTAATCTTGTTTAAGAAAGTAAAAAGGATCTAATTTTGCATATATTTCTATCACATATTTATGTATATGTGTGTTTGTAAATACACATGTATTTATTGCATATATGCATATTCTGTATTTTCAAGGAAGGATAAGTCAGTTACTAGTTGGAAATTAAATAGACCTATAGGCTATATCAAGTTGAAAAAATAAATACAGATTTCTAAATATACAGCAATAGTTCAAAAGGAAAGAATGATAACTATCTATACTAGCTCCTAAAATAGAATTTTAGAGCAGTACCTCAAAAGTATAATTTTTTTTTTTTAGATTAGAAAATATAGTTTATTTTGGGTAATCCCTTTGGATACTTTCTCGCTGTGGGAGCTTTTCTGTTCTCTCAATAAATCCTGCTTAAAAAAAAAAAAAAAAAAAGAAAATATAGTTTATTTAGAAAGTAAATTAGAGAGAGAGAAAGAAAGAGGAGATTCACCTCTCCCCGGCAGGGAATGGGGCCAAGTCAGAAAATATGGTGACAGCCATAGCTCAAAGAGCACATGGCCACACCAGAGTCTAGTAAGGCAGTGGCCAAGTATAATTTTTATATGTGATTGTTTTATAGGTAAGAACTCAATATAGCAGCCCCATATTTTCACAGTAGCCAATTAAAGTGACAGTACCATAACTATTTTATTTCACAAAGGGCTGAATTGTATTGCATTTACATTTCAATCTTGTAAATGTAGTTTAACTTTTAAAATTAGTTTGATTTTTGTTGTTTATACTTTTATCACTCTCTGAATAAACAACAAAAATCAAACTAATTTTAAAAGTTAGACATAATATATAAGAATTCATGATTTTTGTTATAATTCTGCATATATTGTCATATTGATTTAACAGTTCTTAAGTGGAATATGTTAGCATTCATATTATAGAAGAGAAAAACTGAAATTTGAAGAGGTTAAGTAATTTGCCCAAGACTGCACTACTAGCTAGCTAGGATAAAACTTTTACTTATTTGAACTCTCCACTATTGCAAGATGTCTGGAAAATTGTTGCTGCATTATAAGTGTAAATAATGCACCAATAGATATTTATGTTTAGTGTTAAGCTTCTAGTTCCTTGTTCTTTCTACTATGTAATGTGGCCTGGAAGTGAAGGAAAATGAGATTGAAATTAAGTAGAAGCCAATCACCAATAATATGGGAATAAGCATGTGTAGTGTCATTCACATTTTTATTCTTCATATGTCACAACCAAATGAACTGAATTGTTAAGATACCTTAAAACTTACATTTTAAAATAATGTTTTTTAATATAAATTTAAATATACATTTTACTTTTAGGGTTTGCATCTATATATGGACACAGAGTCTCAGAAATAGATGAAATGTTTGAAGCAAGAAAAATGATTGGCATTTGTCCACAGTTAGATATACACTTTGATGTTTTGACAGTAGAAGAAAATTTATCAATTTTGGCTTCGATCAAAGGAATACCAGCCAACAATATAATACAAGAAGTATGCTATTCATAGAAATCTTTACTTTTATTTCCTGTTAAATTAATAACCTTTGTAATAACTTGTGCAGTAAAAATATGCTTGAAAATCTAAATATAAAACGTGTTTGGAACCAGTAAACAGAAAGTCATTGCAATGAATTAGAATTTGAAGTAAATGTTTTAGCACACATAAAATCGTTCTTGTTTCATCTGGAGAATACCCTCCTATCTCTTTCTCTCTCCTTCCTCTCCTACCTTGTTTCTCCTTCCTTCCTTCCTTTCCCCTTCCCTCCTCCCTACCTTGCTGTTCCTCCACACCCTCCAACCCCCCACGCTCGGAGCCTTCACAGTGATCCTTTCTTATTCTTTCCCTACTACCCAGGAAGGTATGAGGGTAAAACAAACCTTTCCCTCAAGAATCGTGTTGCCTGTTATTTTCAGAATTATATATGAATATATATAAAAATTAAGTTTCATATTAAAGGAATGTCTTTAAAGTTGATATATAAAATTACTTAAAAGCTTACATTACTTAAATACTTAAAAATATAAAAAATACTTAAAAACTTGAAAGTGCTGCTTAAGAATGTTGATAATTATGTAAATTGTATGCTTTTAAAAATAACTGTATCCACCCTTTACTTTTACAGGTGCAGAAGGTTTTACTAGATTTAGACATACAGGCTATCAAAGATAACCAAGCTAAAAAATTAAGTGGTGGTCAAAAAAGAAAACTGTCATTAGGAATTGCTGTTCTTGGGAATCCAAAGGTAAATATTAGTTTTACAAATGAGATCATTTTAAATTATGTTGAATCAAAAAGCAGGTTGTAGAAAGATATACTACATTATGGAAAGGTTAGACATACTTAAAATACTATTTGTTATCATGGATGTAGTTATGAGTAATGAGATTTAAAAACTAAAGTCAGAAAGATATATGACATATTTTTGGTACTGGTTACCCTTTGAAAGGTAACCAGTACCAAAAATATGTCATATATCTTTCTGACTTTAGTTTTAGTTTCTTCAAACTGAAGAGATTGACTTCAGTTATGACTGGCTGCTTTGTTTTATTTCTTTAAAAAAAAAAATCTGAAGAAAATATGGCCAAAAAATAACTTTGGTTAATTTTGTATGGTGGCTTTCATAGTATTTGGTGGCTATAACAGTCTTGCTCTGTTGTTCTCTATAGTTTTAGCAAATATTTGTAGCAGTAAGTTTAAACATAGAACAAAAATCAAAGAAATAATTCAGTCTGTCACTGTCCAGCTGCTTTGCTTTTGTGTGTGTTTGTTTTGTGCTGCTGTTCTGTGCCCTGTTTTAAACAGAGAGCAGCTGGTGCACTGCTCTGCGCGGTGCAAGAAAGCTGCAGGTGTGCGTATGTAGTAGATCCCCACTCTCCAGCCACTACCCCCTTGCTGCTGTCGCTTGGGGATGACCCTCGATTCTGGCTTTATGGTAATTAATCTTCCTCTCAGCCCTCACCACCATGTTTTTTATATTAAAACTCATCTTGAAACCAATTGCTTCCCTTGCACTAATGTAGAACCATGCTTCTCTGAAAAGCAATTGTTACGTCGACAAATTTGTTAAGGATAATAGAAATATACTTGATGTTTTGTTTTTTAGTTATTTGATTGTTATTAAGCTTATGTCTTATATATATTATAGACTTTAGTATAACTAAACCAAGGAAAATATTCACGTGTCAAACTCATAAATTTAAATATTTATGTGAACTCAAATATGAATGAAAAACTTAGATCTAATATATTTCTGGTTGAAAATACTAACTTGAAATAAGGGCAGCTTTTCAATGTTCACATACATTTTAAATATTCTAGCTTTTCTGAGCATTCCTTGTTCTCCCCCACCCATCTTTATGCAGATACTACTGCTAGATGAACCAACAGCTGGAATGGACCCCTGTTCTCGTCATATTGTTTGGAATCTTTTAAAATACAGAAAAGCCAATCGGGTCACGGTGTTCACTACTCATTTCATGGATGAAGCTGACATTCTTGCTGGTGAGAGTTTTTCTTTATTTTTGAAGGATAAGGTCATGGACTAAAAGGAATATGGAAATAGAGATGCTAAATCCTGAAGTGTAAATAGAGAAGCTTTACTTAATGGCATGTGTTCTTCACAAAAGCGTTGAACAGATTTTTAAAATGATACATTTGTGTATTGGACATCTCCAAGACCACCCCAGCTTTGGTGACTATCTAGGAGAACTCATAGGACTCAGCATATAGTCATAATCATGACTATGATTTATTACAGCAGAAGGAAACAAAGCAAAGTTAGCAAAGGGAAAGGTACATGGCAAAGTCTAGAAGAAACGAGGTGCAAAGAACTGAATACCACATGTTCTCTCTCATAAGTGGGTCCTGAACATGGATCACAATCCTGCAAGAAAGGGATCGGCAGTGGCAGGACACTGCCGGGGGCGGGAGGGCCAGTAACATCGCTAAGGGCACCTGAACCTAAGCCGGGGGCGTTGAGGACCTGTGGAAGGCCCACACTTCGCCTGTTTGTAGACCGCTTATGTACCCAATCCGAATTGTGCCCTGTGTCTTTAAAATACAGAGAACGAAAGGAAAGAAGGAAAGAAACAAGGCACAAGCTTTCAGGGGTCCTCTCCCAGTGGAGTCACACAGGATGTGCTTAATCACTCCAGCAGGGACTTTAACAACATGTGTGAAATGTCTACCAGAGAAGGTTATTTACTCAGTGTCCAAGGTTCTTTTTGGATGCTGGTCACAGATGCATACTTCGCCTAGCACAAACCAAAATTCCAGACTCCCAGAAGGAAAGTGGGGTTCAGCGTAGACCACGGTGTTTATATAGCTTAGGCAGTGAACCACCCTTATTTGAGATAGTAGGAACAAGTTCCCAGACACGAGCCAAGGACCAACCATGCAAGCACGCCTTTCTAGGGATAGCAGTCTCAGACCTGCTGTGCTAACTCTTTTCTGCACAGTGTTATACACATACATACATATAAATCAGATTTAAGTCAAAACATGAGTTTTAATAGTTATGACAATAACCAGAAGTTTGAAATTCTAGAGCAACTTCTTTCTGCTTATAATCTAGTATATTAGATATTCATGTTTTCAGTAGTGCCTTTGTTTTTAAAAAGCTCAGCAAACTAACATTTTGTTTTTGTTGTTACTTCTATTGCATTTTTGTATTTGTTTCTACATTTGGTTTTAGAGGAACTTGCAAAAGTGCTTATATTGGTAAGCCTTTTAGAGAAGTCAGATATTTGGAGTAGTGTAAGAAAAATGGACTCTAGGTCAGATTTCTTGGGCATAGTTCTTGACTTTGTTACTTAATAGCTATATGAAACTTGTGTAAATAATATATTTTTTCAGTGCCTTAATAATTGCATCTGAAAAATAGTTGATAATCTAGAATTTTCCTCATGAGGTATTATGATTAATGAGATAATGGCATGGAAGTATCTCATGATAATCTATAGAATATAAATGCTAGTTATTAATGCTGTTGTGCACTTAGACATTTTAATGAAAATTTCTGTCTCCAGATAGAAAAGCTGTCATATCACAAGGAATGTTGAAATGTGTCGGTTCTTCAATTTTCCTCAAAAGTAAATGGGGCATTGGCTACCGTCTGAGGTATCATTCGTTATGAGCTTTAATTCTACTCTTGATCTGTTATTATTTTGGAGGTTTGCCATAGTGTGCTTCGGCCATCATTGTTGGCACTAAATTTAATTTAAAGTTTCCTAATTTACTTTTGCTTGTTTTCAAATCATCGTTAATAAGTTATGATTTTTTTGGTATTCTATAGCATGTACATAGACAAATATTGTGCCACAGAATCTCTCTCTTCATTGGTTAAACAACATATACCTGGAGCTACTTTATTACAACAGAATGACCAACAACTTGTATATAGCTTACCTTTCAAGGATATGGCCAAATTTTCAGGTATTATATACTTTTTTTGGTGTTTGAACCACATCTTATTAATATATCGGGAGTAAGTTTTCTTGGTTTCTTTTTTGTTTACTTCTCTGTTTTGTATTTCTGTGCTCCCAGGTTGCCAGAGTTAATCTCTTTCTGCTTTATTATTGTTTTGGGGGGCAAACGAGAAATACTATAAGCTAACAGTGTACCATGTAGTGTTATTGAAAGAGGCTGCATTGTGAAAGAAACATCCTGAGTTGTGACAAACAGGTCGTTGGTTTTCCCACCATGACAACGCACCTGCACATTCTACATTGAGTGTTCAGCAGTTTTTGACCAAAACATGGCATGACCCCCATGTTCCACTCTCCCAGTTCACCTGATCTTTCCCTGAGAGACTTTGTTTGCTTGTTTGTTTCCCTGGATGAAAACAGTCCTCAAAGGGAAACATTTTGTTGGTGTGGAAGAGGTGAAACAAAAAATGGCAGAAGCACTAAAAAACTTCAAAATTGATGAGTTAAAAAACTGTTTTGAGCAGTGGAAAAATATCTCCATAGATGTATTGCATCAGATAGAGAGTACTTTGAAGGTGACTGAAGTTTAAATATGTAAGAATAAATACACATTTTTTTTTTAAAAAAGTAGGATTTATTGAGAGGATAGAAAAGCTCCCACAGTGGGAGGGGACCCGAGGGGGTTGTCCAAATACACAATTTTTCATAAATAAGTTTTGGGTTTTTTGGGGTGCCTCCATGTATATGTATATAGTTGTGTGTATTCTCAGATTCTTTTCTGGTTTCATGATTTGATCGCGAATTATATGGTAAAAGATGGAATTATTTTAATGTTTTATTTTTTAAGCTTTAAATGAGGAACTCAAACTCAGTCACCTTCCTTTATTTAGGAATTGCTAGATAGTCGAAAGGGTACTACTGATGTAGGTATGCCGTGCAGAATTTTCATAGCATGAGTGTCATAATTAGAAAAATATTTAGTTTATTTAAAAAAAATCACTAATTAGCTGGATTAAAGTAGATGTGCCAACTTGATAGCAGTCTGCCTATAGTTCTGTTTACCTCTTATTCTTTAGCAGCACTTATATAGTGCTAATTTCTGCGACTTTTATAATTATTAGTTTATTTCATTATTCCAATATTTCAACAAATACATGTAATAAGTAGTATTAATGCTTTCATTTTATTAAAGAGGAAACTGGGGCATAGAAAGGTTTAAGAAACTTGCCCAAGATAACATAGGTAGAACAAGGTGGAGCTGAGTTTTGAACCTAGGCGAATTCGTTCTAGAACTCATGTTTTTCACCACCATTCTTTGCTGCCTCTCATAGTTCTTTGACAAATTGACGTAGTATTTCACTGGATTTCAAAATGTGTTCTGGGAACTTCTGGGGGAGGGTAGACATAAGACGTTTAGAAGGGGAGACTACAAGTTCAACACTTTTTCTAATAATTTCAAGGTGTTATTTGCCTTTTTGACCCTCTGCTTCTCATGATCATACAGTGTTTTTTTGAGACTGCCTGACATTTGCTGTCACAACACATTGAACACAGAAACAAAGAGGAGAAACCATCAGCCCCTCTGTTAAGGCAAACATTAATAAGATTTGAAGAAATATAAAGCAATGTTCTCTTCTCGTTGCATTTTTTGTTTGAAAAAGTACAAGTTTTTAAAATTACTTATGTTAACATATAATAGGTTTATTTTTGTTATTTTTAAAAGAATGAATACATATTCAGATGATGTCCGTATATTTTCTAGTATACATTTCTGTTTCAATTTTTTTCTTCAAGAATCAAAATTTATTTTATCTTAATAAATCAACTCCAATCAGCTAAAGGTCAGCTCGAGATGAAAAAAAGATGAGGAATAGAGAATTGAAAAAAAGGTGTGAATATTTACTAAAATACTGTGAATAGTTATAAAAACAGGAACTGTTTTTAATTAATGTGTCAATTTTTAGTATATTAACATATTTTCAATTGTAATTTCATATACTGTGAAGTATTTCTTAGTTTTAATTTATAATATTATAAATATCTAATACATATTCCCTTAAAAAAAAATTTCCTTGAGTTTCTTAGCAATCAGTTAATTTAAAAATGTCCTGAAACCAAAAAGTTTTAGAACCACTGTGCTAGCAGAGTAAATTTAGTCATATCTTATTTTTTTTATTTTTAAATTTTTCATTTATTATTACTGTTTTTTTTAAATAGAGGCAAGATCTCGGTATATTGCCCAGGCTGGTCTCCAACTCCTGGGCTCAAGCAATCCACCCGCCTCAGCCTCCCAAGGTGCTGGGATTACAGGCATGAGCCACCATGCCTGGCCCCCATATCTTATTTTTGAAGGTTATTTTACAGATATTCATGATAGAATGCTTAACTATACACTGTTCTTCATTTTTTTCTTTTAGGTTTGTTTTCTGCTTTAGACAGCCATTCAAATTTGGGTGTTATTTCTTATGGTGTTTCTATGACGACTTTGGAAGATGTATTCTTAAAGCTAGAAGTTGAAGCAGAAATTGACCAAGCAGGTAAAAACAGAACTAACAAAAAACATTTTCAACAGTGGACCCAAGAGATGGTTAACAAGACAAATTATTAGCTAAGCATGTGAAGTGTATATTATTTTAGGGAAGGAAGGGTAGAAATAAACAGGTAACTAAATAAGTAATCAAAATATTTACTGATAGTGATAGCAGTTATGAAGGAAATAATAGGGTGGTCTTAGGAGGCAGTGAACTTAGATTGTATTGTCAAGAAGGACTTCCTTGAGATGATATTTGACCTGAGACCTAAATAACAGAAAAATGCAGATAGGTCAAGATTTTAGAGCAGAACTTTCCAGGTAAAGAAGACTGTAACTGCAGAGGTGTTAATTGAGGAATGAGCTGCATATCTTTGAGGGACAAAGAATGGCCACCATGGCTTAATCAGAGGAGTACTGGAAGGTGTAGATCATGTCTTACCTTTGAACATCTGGAAAATAATTTCAGTTGTTTGCTTAGCATAATATGAAGCTATCAGGTTTTTTTTAATCTTAGCACTATTTTTTTTTTTCATTTTCATTTTAGGTTCAGGGGTACACATGCATGTTTATTACATGGACATACTGTGTAGTGGTGGGGATTGGGTCTCAGGTAGCCTATTCTCTGAATAGTGAACATTGTACCCAGAAGGTAGTTTCTGAACCCTGACCTCCCCCCCTTTCGTGATGTCACCAGTGTCTATTATTTTCATCTTTGTGACTGTTTAGCTCCTGTATGGAAGTAAGAGAACATGGAGCGTTTGGTTTTCTGGTTTTTGAGTCATTTCACTTAGGATGATGGTTCTCAGCTCCATCCATGTTGCTGCAAAGGACATGGATTCACTCTTTTTTGTGGCTGCATAGTGTTCAGTGTTGTGCATATACCACATTTTCTTTATCTAGTTGGTCCTTAGTAGGCACTTAGGTTGGTTCCATGATTTTGCTATTTTGCATAGTGCTGCAATGAACATGTAAATATGATTATCTTTTTTAGACATTGATTTCTTTTCCTTTGGGTAGATCTCTAGCAGTGGGATTGCTGGGTCGAATGGTAAATCAATTTTTAGTTCTTTGAGAAATCCCCATACTGTTTTCCTTAGAGGTTGCACTAGTTTACAATCCCATACAATCCCACCAACAGTGAATGGGTGTTCCCTTTTCTTCCACAACCATCTAACATCAGTTGTTCTTTGACTTTTTAATAATAGCCATTCTGACTGGTGTAAGGTAGTATCTCGTTGTGGTTTCAATTTGCATTTCTCTGACGATTAGTGACGATTAGCATTCTTTCCTATGTTGGCCGCTTGTCTGTCTTTTGAGAAATGTTCATGCTTGGCATTAAACACACACACACACACACACACACACACACACACACACTCTGGTTGTTGAATGATGAGTGGACCATAATGGAAGAGTACAAGTAGGAATACTAGTTGAGAAACTATTTTAGTTAGTCCCAGCTTGAACTAGGGTGGTAGTTGAAAGTAGAGAAAAAACCGATTTGCATGATATTGGTGGTAGTGGTGATGACTTGCTTAGATGGATTGAGTGCTAGGGGGGTGTGCTAGGGGTTTGAGAAAGGGTGAAATTAAGGATGGCTCCTAAGATTTTGGCTTGAGAACTGGCAATGGGATTATCATTTCCTAAGAACGGGAAAGGGATAGGCTTGTGGAAAGAAGGAATCTAAGCATGAATTTAGGCTTCATTGTTTGAGATGCATCTGGATCTAAGTGAAGATGTTGGGCTGAAGAAACAAATTTGGAAGTTCCTTGTATAAGATAGAGCCATGGAATTGGATGAAACCGCTTAGGTAGAGCGTACAGGTAAGAGCAGAGGGGCAAGCCCCGAGGGAGACCAGCGAAGGCACCAACATGGCCTGAGCCAAAGGGCAAAAGCCCAGGACAACAACGTTTTGCGAAAGATGAAGTGGTCAGTTATTTGGCAGTTGTTGTGAAGAGTGATATGAGGACAGAAAAGATAGTTTTGCTGACAGAAGACAGTGAGGGGTTTGGTCTTATGGAACACTGTGCTGATCTTGACAAGAGCAATTTTAGTGGTGTGATAAGAAGCAAAGCTGAATCTTTGTAGTTTAAGGCGAGAATGGTTAGCAAAGTGGTAAGTCAGGAAAGTAAAGGAAACTGGGGTGTTAACTAATAGTTACGCAAGTTGAAGTGCTGTCAGTACACATTTTGCATGAATGGTGAGTGGCTGATGCTTAAAATCATGTGAGACTAAAGTCAAGAATAAAGCTGAATAAACCATCATGAAATAAACTTCTGTCATGCTAAATGAAATCTGAAACTTTAGAACAAAATTTTCACTTCGCTTTTATTACTCTTGGTTCTGGTGGTCAAACTGTGAAAGATTGGCCTTACTGTGTGGGAGCGATGATTTGTCGGCATTGCCAACTGTAAAGTTGCTCCTCTTATGATGCAAGATGCTCGTTTTCAAATGCAGTCAGTGGAGAAGCAATGCATTTTTGTGTTCTTTATTTTTCTCCTGTTACGATGTCTGTATCAAGGAAGTTATCTGAACAGTTACTGTATGTGATTTTGTAGTTTTTCCTTCTTTTGAAATTTTGAAATGATTAAATTGACATTTTGCTTTTAATTCACCCTTACAAACTGTGAAAGAACCCCAAATAAAACTTTTTATTAAGTCTTATGGCCTTATTGGAATTAAATAGCTAAACGTGAAATAAAGCCTCCAAGTGTTTGTTTTATTTTATGAGTGCTGGTGTACTAAACAACTATATAAAAACTAATCTAATCTTGTTTTGTATTATTGTTTAAATTATAAAAGATACATATGCGCCTAAAAGTTACAATGTTTTTCCTAAGGTTATCTAACTAGTGTACCCTCTTTAATGTTTGCATCAGCTATCAATGTCTTTCTGCATCTAAAGTTTTGAATGTCTGTTTTTGAATTTAAAATAATCATCAATTGTGTAGCATTTTCCTGTTGCTATTAAATAAATAAACATTTATGCTTTAATTGGTAGAATTTTAGCCTAAGATACACAAAGAAATTTTGATTCCAGATACATTTAGAGAGTTTAACTCTAATTGAAAATTAGTATTAAATATTAAAAGTAAATTTGACTGACATACCTTATTGATATTAATGAGGTTATGTCTTTCGAGTGTTACAATAATCATCTATATGGTCACACTATAATTGATCTTGCCCAACTTCAGAAATGCTAGGAAATGATATTGAAATAGACATTTGGGTCTTTACCCCTCCAAAGATTAAAGATGAAGTTGAAGGACAGATTTTGGCTGAAAACTGAGCCTGAAGCTAAATTTTAATAGCAAAGTAAAGCCAGGAGAGGACTTCAGACATGGAGATGAGAAAGAAGTCATGTGTGTGATGAGGACATGTTAGATTGAGTCAGAGGGGAAAAGTTTACATGAAAATTGGTTGTTATACAGTTGCAGAGATAACAAGATCTTAAATGTGGGCATGCATACAGTTTGTTTTTGAACTAGTGGAGTTATACCATATATTTTTTATGCATCTGGCTTCTTTTACTCAATACTATATTTGTGAGCTTTACCCACGTCATTATGTGTACAGTAGTTTATCTTATATTATTTTGGGCATATTTCAGAACTATTTGTTCATTCATCTCTTGATAGACATTTGAGTTCTTTCTAGTTTGTAGGTATTCTGGGTAGGATTCTGCTAAGAATATTCGTATACATGTGTTTTGGTGAAGCCTGTATTCATATCTCTGTTGCTTTATACCTAAGGGGGATTTCCTGGGTCATAAGATATGCATATATTCAGCTTAATAGACACTGCCTATATGTATGAGAGTTGTGTTTGTTCCACATAATTGCCAGACATGTACTTCTTTAAAATTTATATACTTCAGAAGGATTTCCACTTTTTTTTAGGGAATATACCAAAATGTTCTTTTTTGTTTTGTTTTGGCAAGTAGATTATAGTGTATTTACTCAGCAGCCACCAGAGGAAGAAATGGATTCAAAATCTTTTGATGAAATGGAACAGAGCTTACTTATTCTTTCTGAAACCAAGGCTTCTCTAGTGAGCACCATGAGCCTTTGGAAACAGCAGATGTATACAATAGCAAAGTTTCATTTCCTTACCTTGAAACGTGAAAGTAAATCGGTGAGATCAGTGTAAGTATAATTATCACTCTTCTGCCTAATGAGCTTTTTGTTTGTTTGATTGTTTGAGATAGGGTTTCGATTCTGTTGCCCGGGCTGGAGGGCAGTGATACAAGCACAGCTCACTGCAGCCTCTAACTCCTGGGCTCAGGTGGTCCTCCTGTCTCAGCTTCCTGAGTAGCTGCGACTACACGTTCGTCGCTGCACCCAGTTACTTTTTCTGGCTTTTTGTAGAGATGAGATTTCGCTTTGTTGCCCAGGCTAGCCTCAAACTCTTGGCTTTAAGCAGTCTTCCCACTTCAGTCTCCCTGGGATTGTGGCTTTTTTTAAGGATACAAATTGGATATTTACCATCTTGATTTTTAAAATGTAGGCATATGTGAATAATATGTTGTTTTAAAAGTTTACAGCCATAATTTTATAATGTCAGAGAAAAAATTACATTTATAGTAATTTTATCAAATGCTCTTAGAAGCTTACTTTTACTTTAAAGTGACATTTGTTGTCTCATCTATAAAATGAGGAAGCAACAAATATTTTCTCTTTGTGCAGTTTTTAAATTACTGCCATTTTGAATTTATGTCTTTTCATTTTTTAAACATCTATTAGTTCATTTTTATAACCAGGTTTTTTAACTGGCAGGAAAAAATAAGTTTCATCTCTACCAGGTGAAGAAACTGAAATGTAAAGAAGGCTATATAGCTGATAGATCTGGGATCAAAATGACATCTTCCTAACTGAGCTTTGACCTCTCTCAGGTTCCCCTAGTGTGGTAGGGGTTGATTTGGAAATAACATTAAATACTTTCGTATACCACACATCTATCATGTAAGACCTAACATAGTAGTAGGATTAACACTTAATCGAGAATAAGAATATTGTTCTGTGTTTGAAATATGCTGAATTTATTTGCTTTTGGCCAAATTCATTTGGTATGAAATAAATGCCAATCAGGCATCTGACATAATCCTCTGCCAGCATTACTGAGAAAAAATGTTTAAATCTGCATGTTTAGTTAGTCGATCACCCTCTCATGAAATACTCTCTGAAAAACGATTCATGTCTCAGCTTGGACTGCCATAACCACATACCACAGACTGGGTGGCCCAAATATCAGACATTTATTTTCTCACTGTTGTGATGGCTGTGAAAACGGAGTGCCTGCATGGTAAGGGCTGTCTTCCTGACTTGCAGAAAGCTACCAGCTCACTGTGGGCTCCCATAACCGACTTGTGTGCACTGGAACGCATGCTCTGTTAGCTCTTTTTGTAAAATGCGAATCCTGATGACCTCATCGAAGCCAAATTACCTTCCAGCGATCTCATTTCCAGATACCATTGTCTTGGGGGCTAGGCCTTCAACATACGAATATGGAGGGCACAAGCATTCAGTTCACAGGAAAAAGTTCTCTATAGGCAAATGTGTTTAGGGAGTATTACATCTTACATTCTCATCACTCATTAGCATATACAGACACAGTAAAGAAGTTTCTTCAACTTTGTTTAACCAGGAGTTTCCAAGTTCTATTTAATCATGATTTCTTTTTTAACCTGAAACACTTATTAACTTATTATGGAACTAGATTTCAGTGCAGTGTGCTTTTGGAAATGCTGACTTAGGTATACTTAACAATTTAAGAATTATTTAAAAAAATTTTTGAGGTATCTGAGATTGCTAAATAAAGTGTGAAGATCTACATTCTCCAACCACTTCTCGGGTCACTTATCACATACAATGTAGCAATATTTTGTCAACTAAGTAGCTGTTTCCCAAATAGAAGGGTACTGTAGTGTGCCTTGCTTTGCCTTGTGAGGGGGTGATGGCAATTAATGTGATTAAGCTGATTAGGATGAAATTTCAAAGATGTCAATCATTGAAAGGTTCACTGCATTTCGATTTCCTTCCTTATTTGTAAAATGTTTTGTTGACATATATGAAAGTGGTAGAATTGAGGCAGGGCAGGAAATAATTCTTTCAGGTGTATAGAGATAAATATTTGTGACATAATGTATAATTCTTTAACAGTTATAACTACGTGTTTATGCTCTATGAAGGTTTAAGGATGACTCTGATCTAAAGCCTACTGCTTCAGCTTTTAATTTTGTCAAGCATTATTAGCTTTCTCTTCAATATTGTCATGAGGTCATTTTAGGGAGTAGAATTTTTTTTAAGTTTTTGCTTTTCAGTGATTATCTTTTCATTTTCTGGGGATTAAATCTATACCAATGTGAAGAAAGATTTTTAGTAGACTTACGTATGAATGTACCTTGAACAGTATTATTATTATTTTTTTCAGGTTGCTTCTGCTTTTAATTTTTTTTGCAGTTCAGATTTTTATGTTTTTGGTGCATCGTTCTTTTAAAAATGCTGTGGTTCCCGTCAAACTTGTTCCGGACCTATATTTCCTGAAACCTGGAGATAAACCTCATAAATACAAAACAAGTCTGCTTCTTCAAAATTCTACTGGTGAGAGAGTGTGAAGGTCTATGAATGAGTGTTGGGTGTGGAACATGGGATTGAAGGGTAGATGTAGGCCAGAGATTTGGATTTTAGAAATGTATTTAAGGTAGAGGCATGGTCTGTCTGCATAAAATCTAAGTTAAGTAAATTATTTACCTTACTGATGCTGAAGAATATATTCCAGAAGTGAAATATTGTTTTATATGTAGATGACAGTTTTAAAAAATTCTAATTTACACTGTGTATAATCATAGTCTCTTTTTAAATAGTAGCAATATTCTTATTAGCATTTTTTATCTCAAGGCTCATGATGAACAATATACACTTCAAAAGCTGAAAGAGTTATAAAAAGTTGCAGTATGTAATAGTCATACAATTACATATCTATGTAGAAATGTTTAAATGATCCTTTAAGGACAATCCGAAGAATTATTTAAAAACCAAGAAAAATAAGCCTTAAATATTAGATTTGTAATGAATATTTTTGGATTTGCTGTTGGTATTCTTACCACATAGTTATCAAATATGAAAAAAAGTTTTTAAACATGGATTTGAGCAGAGCACAAAACATAAAAAGGTTACATAGCATTCTGATTTTCAGAGTATCAAAACCCAAAACAAAATTTTATTCATATGTGATCATTTGTTCCTACAGCATGTTCTGTCTACAGAGATAACTTGTAGTCTTGAAGTTCTTGAAGAGAAAATGAAGGTTAGCTAACTGGCAAATTTGCCTCAAAACAAAAGCTTTAGCGCAATTTGCTTAATCTTGCTGAAATATGTTGGCAAATTGCATTTTATATAACCCTTTCTGTAATCACAGACTCTTTGGGGTTTAACATTTCCTAACACTTTACCTATATCCTAGTATCTTTCCTTTTTGATTTAATCTCAAGTGAAGAACTTTGCCCAGTGTTAAAGTAATGAGCATGACTAGAGATGATTATAAATTACTATGAAAATAATCACTGTGAAAATCTGGTGATTAGTGTAACCTTCATTATTTCAGGGGAAGATACAGTTAGTGATAAAAAAGTACTCTTGAATAGAAAATGTTATGTTTTGCAGTTTTTTTATTAGGAATTCTTGGCTTTGGTTTTAACATATATTTTATGTTGCTAAAATATAATAACCACGTGAAGCCTTATACTGTGATAATTGTGACTGTTTAATGCGTGGAGCATTGTACATATGTCTCATATCTTTCTGCTTTGAGAAATCGATCTGCAGAAATTTTCATATTTTCAGTTTGTCTCTCTCTTTATTCTTGACTATTCTTAGAGTTGCTTGCTTATGTATCCCATATTTTCCTAGGCCCTGTTGCTGTTCTAAAATAAGACCATTTTTCCTTTAGAATTCACTGGGCTGTGTGTGTGTATTAATATATGTTGAGTGATCTTACTGTTGTTAAGGGCGGTGCTTTTTGTAGCATTGGTGATACGGCTTCTTTGGTTATAATAGAGCTTTTTTCTCAGAGTATCTAGTCATTTTTGCAAGCTAGAGATAAGAGATCAATTAAGGCACTATGTTGGGAGTAAATGTATTGTCACTGTAAACCAAAAAGTACCATTCTTTCTGTGAGACTCAAGTTTGGTGCTATGTCTGATCCTCTGTGCCATACTATTCGGTTGGCGGTAATGTTTTACTTTGTTTGTTTTGGATTTCTCTCAAAGTCTTATTTTTCCTTTCTTGTATCCTGGTTTTTGTGATGATTGGGGGAAGGGCACTGCCCCTATTCATCAGACATGTTAATATAGATATTAACCCCAGACCAGATTCAAAGTCTCACACAGTTATTTTAGAGAATGTTGATGGAGACCTGATTATGTGTTTGAATATTTTAGGTAGGTAAGACAATTGGCATTTATAGAACTTGTCTTCTCAGAGCATACAAAAATCCACTAGAGAGTGCTGTTACCACACCCTAGCCTATACCTTTTGAGCTAAGCAGATATCTTGTTACCTAAAATTGTCAGATAGATGTTTATTCTCACTGTTTAACCAAATGTCATGTATTACATGAATGTTTCTAATGTTAGTAATATTTTTAGCAGCAGCAGTAGCAGCTAAAATCTGCAAAAACTCCTATGTGCCAGGTTCTGTTCTAAACCCTGGGTTTTGAATTCAGTCATTGAATTCTCTTGACCACTCTACCTGTGATGCAGATATACTTATTTTTTTCCACTTTACAAAAGAAGAAACTAAGGTCCAGAGCACCTAGGTAACTTGCTTGAAGGACAGATAGTGTAAGTGGTACAACTTGGATTTGAAACCAGCTTGACTTAGCTAATGAAAATGAAATATTTCTCTGACAATAGGATTATCTTCCCAGTGTTACTAAAAGCTTATGTTTGTTTCTCATTTAAATTGATTCTTTAATGTTTACTTATTTTCTCATACCAGACTCAGATATCAGTGATCTTATTAGCTTTCTCACAAACCAGAACATAATGGTGACGATGTTTAATGAGAGTGACTATGTGTCTGCTGCTCCACACAGTGCAGCTTTAAACGTGATGCACCCGGAAAAGGTGAGACTCCTGCATGTGGATGAATACCCATTTGAGAGCTATAAGAAGTTAAAATATTTCTTCTAGAATTAATCACTTGCTGATTTGACCTCAGTGTATAAAATTCGATTTTGCTTTAGGAAATAGCTAACTATATTTATTTATGACATATTTTATGCTCTGATGAATGACCACTGTATAAAGGTATATATATGTTTGCTTAAAATACCAAATTATTTGCACATTCCAAACAGCTTGTCCTTATCTGTTACTGAGTATTATTTCTATGATTTGTTGAAGCAGCTTTTTACAATAGTTAATGAGAATGCGCCTTGGTGAGACAAGCTTGGTGCATAGCAATAATATGTCCACTTAGATTTCTATACAGTCTATAATAAGTCTCTTTTTTTAATTGTAGGACTATGTTTTTACAGCTGTTTTCAACAGTACTATGGTTTACTCTTTACCTGTATTGGTGAATATCATTAGTAACTACTATCTTTATCATTTAAATGTGACTGAAACCATCCAGATCTGGAGTACTCCATTCTTTCAAGTAAGTAAAGAAATATGCAGATAAAATTTCATATGCATATTATATATGTCATAATAATTATTAAAACCCAACCACAATAACAAAATCTGTAGAAATTTATTTTGTGAGATCTAGTCTCTTAAAACTTGAGTGGGGCAATAGCGGAAACATGGAGTGGTTAAAAAAAAATGTGGCAGCCATAAAGAAGGACACACAGATGGACTTCACAGCAACTTGGATGAATTGAGAGTCGATCATACTCAGCGATCTATCACAGAAACAAAGAACAGAGTACCATATGTCCTTACTCATAAGTGGACCCTGAACATTGACCATAATACTACAAGAAAAGAATTGGCAGTAGCAGGATACTGCTGGGGTGGGCAGTGGGGAAACAGCATCAATAAGGGCACCTGATCTCAACTAGGCAAATTGGGGACCAAAGGGAGGCCCAAACTTTACATGTACGATGTCCACTTGTATACCTGATCCTGAATTGTGTCCCACGTTTTTTTAAAAAAAAAACTTGAGTTGGCGATGGTTTACCTCAAGGTTTAGGGTTCCCCAGTATTAGTTTGCATCAGGATTGAGAAGGTTCTGTTTTGGTAGTGATATTTTTATAGTATTTTTAAAATCTTAATCATAGAAGAAAAATTAAGACAATTTAAAAATGGATATTGTTTATTTTGATTTCATTTCCCTAATGGCTGATGATACTGAGAATCTTTCCATGTGCTTATATCTTCTCTGATAAATCTTTATTCAAAGCCTTTGCCCATTTTTAAATTCTTTTATTTTTCTTTTTATGATCATGTTGAAGTTCTTTGAATTTTATTTTTATTTCAGTAGCTCTAGTGGTACAAATGGTTTTCAGTTATATGGATACATTGTATATTGGTGCAGAAGTCTAGGCTTTATGTGTTCCCATCACCCCCACTGGTACACATTGTATGATAGTGATTTTTTCATTCCTTTCCTTCTTTCCACCCTCCCCTTTCTGAATCTCAGTGTCTGTTATACCGTTCTGTATGCCTTTGCAGATCCATTGCTTGGCTTCCACTTTTTTTTTTTTTTTTTTTGAGTTGGAGTCTCATTCTGTCACCCAGGCTGGAGTACTGTGGCACACTCACAGCCACCCTAGTGTCGACCTGCTGGGCTCTGGCAACACTTCTGCCTCAACCTTCCAAGTAGCTGGAACTACAGGCACAGGCTGCCACATCTGGCTAATTTTTTATTTATTGTAGAGACGAGATCTCGCCAAGTTGCCCGGGCTGGTCTGGAACCCGCAGGCTCAGGCAATCCACTTACCTCAACCTCCCAAAGTGCTGGGATGACAGACTAAGCCACCAAGCCCGGCTAGCTACCACTTATAAATGAAAACATGGGCTGTTTGGATTACTTCACTAAGGGTAATGGTCTCCAGTTCCATCCAAGTTACTGCAAAAGACATTATTTTTTTTCTTTTTTATGTTTGAATAGTATTCCATGGGGTGTGTGTGTGTGTGTGTGTGTGTGTGTGTGTGTGTGTGTGTGTGTGTGTATGTGTATGGCACAGTTTCATTATTCGCTAGTCAATTGATGGGCATTCAGGTTGATTGCACATCTTTGCAATTGTAAATTGTGCTGATAAACGTGTGAGTACAGGTGTCTTTTTTTGTATAATGACCTTATTTCCTTTGGGTAGATACCAAACAGTAGGATTGCTGGATTGAATAGTAGACCTACTTTTAGTTTTTGAGAAATCCCCATATTGATTTCTACAGAAATTATAATAATTTACATTCCCACCAACAGTGTATAAACATTCTCTCTTCACTGCATCCATGTCTGTTGTTTTTTGATTTTTTAAATAATGACCATTCTGACTGGTGCAAGGTGGTATCTCATTTTGGTTTTAATTTGTATTTTCCTGATGGTGAGTGATGTTGAGCACTTATTTATTTATTTTTAATTTTTAAAAATTTTTTTTGGCTGCTTGTGTGTCTTCTTTGAAAAGATAATCTGATCATGTCATTTACCCACTTCTTAATTGGGCTGTGTTGTTTTTTTTTTTTTTTTTTTGCTGATTGGTTTGGATTTTTTGTAGATTCCGAATATTAGTCCTCTGTTTACTGTATACATTGCAGATACTTCCTTCCATTCCATAGGTTGCCTATATACTCTGTTGATTATTTCTTTTGCTTTGCAGAAGGTTAATCCCACTTATTTGGGGGGTTAAATGTTTCCAGGATGTTTTCCATTCCTTTTAGATTGTCTAAGTTTGTTTACATAGAGGTGTGTGTTCATAATAATCTCAGATAGTCTTTTGTGTTTCTGTGATATTAGTTATAATGTCTTCATTTTCACTTCTGATTGAACTTATTTGACTATCCTTTATTTTTTTCTTATTTTTGTTTTTGTTCCATTTGTTTTTTGGATCTTGGCCATAAATTCTTTTCCTATCCTAGGCTAATGACCAGAAGAATTTTACCTAGGTTTTCTTCTAGGATTTTTGTGGTTTCAGGTCTGACATTTAGGTCTTTAATCCATCTTGAGTTAATTTTTGTATATGGGGAGAGATAGGGATCCCGTTCTGTTTTCTAGCATGTAGCTATCCAGTTTTCCCAGCGCCATTTGTTGAATAGGGTATTCTTTCCCTTTGTTAAAGATCAGTTGGTTGTAGGTGTTTGATTTTATTTCTGAATTCTCTATTCTGTTCCATAGGTTCATGTGTCTGCCTTTGTACCAGTACCATGCTGTTTTGGTTATTATAGCAATATATTATAGCTTGGCATCAGGTAATGTGATACTTCAGCTTTGTTCTTTTTGCTTAGAATTGCTTTGGCTACTTGGGTTCTTTTTTGATACCATGTGAATTTCTAATTTTGTAAAAAATGACTAATTTGATATGGGTTGCATTGGCTCTTTAGATTACTTTGGGTAATATGGTAATTTTTATAGCACTGATTCTTCTAATCAGTGAGCATGGGATGTTTTCCACTTTTTTGTGTTTCTGTGATTTCTTTCATCAGTGTTTTGTTGTTCTCCTTGTAGAGCTCTTTCGCCTCCTTGGTAAATATATTCCTAGGTATTTTATTTTTGGCAGCTATTGTAAATAGGATTGGGTTCTTGATTTCATTCACAGCTTGATTGTTAGTGTTGTATAGCAGTGGTACTAATTTGTGTGTATTGTTTTTATAACCTGAGACTTTATTGAATTTTTTTTATCAAGTCCAGGAGTCTTTCTGAATAGTCTTTAGGATTTTCTGGGGATAAGATCATATCATTGACATCCAGAGACAATGTGATTACTTCTTTTCCAATCTGGATACCCTTTATTTCTTGACTGACTGGTCTGGCTAGGACTTCCAGTACTGTTTTGAATAGAAGTGGTGGAAGTGGGCATCCTTGCCTCGATCCAGTTTTGAGGGAGAATATCTTCAGCTTTTTCCCACTCAGTATGATGTTGGCTGTGACGTTGTCATATATAGCTTTTCTTATGTTGAGGTTTGTTCCATCTATGTCTGTTTTGCTGAGGGTTTTATTAATAATGAAAGAATGCTGAATTTTGTCAAATGCTTTTTTTGCATCTATTGAAATGGTCATATGATACTTGTTTTTAACTCTGTTTTTGTGGTGGATCACATTTGTTGACTTGTGTGTGTTTAACCATCCTTGCACCCCTACTTGCTTGTGGTGGATTCGTTTTTTGATGTGCTGTTGGGTTGGTTTGCTGGTTTTCTTTTTGAGGATTTTTGCGTCTGTATTAATTGGGGATATAATTCTTTAGTTTTCTTTTTTGTTGTGTCTTTTCCTGGCTGCAGAGTCAGGGTGATACTGGCTTTGTTGAATTGGTAAGGGAGAAGTCTTTCCTTTTTAATCTTATAGAATAGCTCCAGCAGGACTGATACTAGTTCTTTTTTGAAAATCTGGTAGAATTTGGCTGTGAATCCATCTGGTTCTGGGCTTTTTTGTTGTTGTTAAGAGACTCAACTACTGATTCAAACTTGTTACGCATCATTGGTCTGTTCAGGGTTTCTGTTTCTTCCTGATACAAGATTCCAGGGTTGTATGTTTTCAGGAATTTGTCCATTTCCTCTATATCGTCTAGTTTGTTTGCATAGAGGTGTTCGTATTAATTTCAAATGGTCTTTTGTATTTCTGTGGTGTTAGTTGTAATGTCTCCATTTTCATTTCTGCTTGTGCTAATTTGAATCTTCTCTTTTTTTAATCTAGCTAATGGCCTGTGGCTTTTGTTTATCTTTCTGTCTTTTCAAAGAATAAACTTTTTATTTCATTGATCCTTTAATATGTTTTTCTGTTGTTGTTTCAGTTTTGTTTAGTTCTGCTCTGATCTTCAGTATTTCTTTTCTTCTGCTAGCTTTGGGTTTGATTTTTGTTTGTTTTTCTAGCTCCTTATTTTCTAGATAAAAGCCCCTTATAGGAGTGCCTTTATGCTTTCTTGATGATGTCCTCTGAAGTACAGGTTTTCAATTTTGATGAAGTTTATCCATATTTTTCATTTTATTGTTCGGGCTTTTGGTGTCATAGCTAAGAAATTTTGGTCTAATCCAAGGTCAAAAGGCTCACTCCTGTGTTTGTGTCTCAGAGTTTTATAGCTTTAACACTTATATTTAAACCTGTAATCCATTTGCATTTAGTTTTTGTGGATAGTGTAAGAAAGGAGCTCAACTTTATTCGTATGCATGTGGGTGTCCAGTTGTCCCACAATATCTTCTTAGGCTTTTTAAAAGTTGTTCTGTGTGTGTAGTCACAGTTCTTTTTTAAAACTAGAATTCTAACCTAAAACATTATATATCAATTTCTGTGAATTTTATTCACTTAAACATATTTTTAAATGTGTTTACTGTTCTTTTTTCTATCATGTTGAATCTTGAACTCATTGTGCCAAGCCCTTTATACATTTTTGCTGTATTCAGAGTGTTTAAAATAGTAGTTTCTTTTTTCCCTTTATCTTTACTTTTTATAAAATTATAAATGCATGTTCCCATATTCTTAATCACTTTTAAATGTACTTTATTACTGTATGTTCCAAGATGATGTAGCATATCGTTTTTCAACAATCCCTGACCACTTCTCTTAATAGTCATTTATTCAAATACTCTTATTGCACTTAAGTATTTATACCGTAGTAGTTAGGCACTTGGCTAATTTTTGGACTGTATCAGTGAAAAAGGGATTAAGCTTACTGAAGAATGGAGGAAACAGACAAATGAGCAACCAGTGATACTATATAGTGGGAAAAGTGTTGTGCAATAATAGGGATGATATTTGAAGTGTTTTTCCTAGACTCACATCCCACTTGACACAACACTTTTGACACCAAGCATGTGGATTTGTTCTCCCATACGCCATGCAGTTCTCCAGCACACACTGGCTGGGTGTCCTATAATTCCGTTTTATTCTAACACTGCCTACTTGGAGATAGTGTCAGACCCCACAGGTTAGAGGCTCAGTTCCACAAAACTGCCTCTCATGTCACATACCAAGCTGAAGCCCCAGTTTGTGCTCTTTACTTTTCACCAACCCAGCTGTAACTCAGGAGTTCTCCCCCCCCCGACCTTTTTTTTTTTTTTTTTTTTACCAGAATGGCTTGCAGAACTTAGAGAAACATTTTACTTAAATTTACCGTTTTAGTAACAAAGGGTGCAATAAAGGATGCAGAGGAGCAGTGAAATGAAGTAATGCACAGGGCAGGTCTGAAAGGTTCTTCTGCCTCTGTGGAGTGGGCTTGCTCTACTTTCAGGCATGCAGATGGGTGGAACTGGGTTGTCAGAGGAAGGAAAAAGAAATCAGATCAGAGATTCTCTTTTTCTTCTATTTAGAGTTCTTTTAATAAATGGTTCATATAAGAAGAGATGAAAAGTGAGTTAATTCAGCAGCAGTAGCAAGAATAGTCGAAGGATATTAAAAAATAAGCAGCATAACTTGATCATGGTTGTATTTGTGAAATGAGAAAATATTCTTATATTTTTTACAGTTTTAGGTAATGCATTGTATGATAATATTATTCATCAATTTTGAGGATACAGGCAGAGGATAATTTCATTATTGGTGCAGTGGAAATACTCATTTCAGTTTTGAATCTACTGAATTCGTTATCCTTGTGACATTTTCCTGCCAGATACTTAGTGAACATTTTGGACATATGAATTGGGAGAGATTCCTGGATGGAAAATAAATGTTTGTGAGTCACAAGCACATAGGTGATATTGAAATCATTGGAATTGTAGATCATTCATTACGACTTTTTAACTGTGAAAGATTTCAAACTTACAGAAAACGAACAACCATATATCTACTACCCAAGTATTGATATCTTATCATACTTGTTTTTATTTAATAAGACTTTAAAGCCACAGTTGAAATTTCATGTTAGGCCTCCTCAATCTTATTTCCTTCTTTCCTGTCTTGCAATTCAAAAATTTTAATTCCCATGTATGTTTTTATAATGTTACTGTAGTATATATGTTACTACATATGTGTATATCCATAACAGATGCAAAAGATTTTGCAACTTATATTTTCCATCAAACACTGACATATAATCATACTATGCTAGAGAGAATTAAATGGAACTTTTAAAAGCTAACTATTTATAGATGTAGTCATATTAATGTTTCAAATTTTTTTTCTTCAATTCTGTATGATTTGATCCAACTATAGTCTTTTATACTAAAATCTCTACTTGAGCTACTTATTGTACATATTTGTGGCTTCTTTCTAGGCTTTTCACTGTCTTATACCAGAGTCTGGGATAAATTGTACAATATCGTGTGGCATGAATTACTGAATTGCCTTTATTGTTTGATAGACCAGGGACAAAAAGTCAGTGATGCTCTGTAAATATGCATTATCCCACAGAGGAATGTGCCAGGGCCCAGGTATCTACTAGCAACAGTGTGGCTTCTTTTTTGGTGCAAAATAACTTCCCTGCTCCATGGGTTTATCTTCTTATAGAACAAGAGTAGGAAAATACATTGAGGGTGAGCGATAACTACCCGTGGTCTTGGGTAATCTGCATTTTGGGTACTAGCTGTACTGGCTGTCTTAGAAGGTTAACCGACTGCGCCTGGGTCCCTGGGGAAGCTGAGGACATTGGGGCCCGTGGGAGTTAAATTCACGCTTGGAAGCAGTTCCTTTTTCCATAGGGGACTGAGCTTGTGTACAGCTTTTCCTAGTGAAGGAAAAGGAGAGCCCCGGCATCCCAGCTGGCCTATAGTCTATGTAACCAGTGAAGAACTGCAAAGATCATTCTTTTTTATTAAAATTTATTTTCTTATAGAGATGTGGGATTACAAGTAGGATTAACTACACGAGAAGGCTGCATGCCGGTGAAGGTTGGACCTCCACCTGGCCCTCACTCCCCCTGGGTAGGACCAGGTCCCTTTTTGTTGTTTTGTGTGTCCCTCTCTCCCTCCCCCACTCCCCTGGTCGTATCCAGTGACTGCCGATCCCTCCCTTGTGCTAATGTGTTCATGTTCAGGTCCCACTTAGGAGTGAGAACATGCGGTGTATTCAGGTATTCAGTTCTTTGTTTCAAAGATCATTCTTAGGTATTTATTGCCATTGCATAGGACCACTGGTGCACATGCTGATTGCTTTTCAGATACTCTTTTCTATTAAATGGTGAAGTTTGGCCAGGTGCACTGGCTCAAGCCTGTAATCTCAGTACTCTAGGAGGCCAAGGCGAGAGGATTGCCTGCCTGAGATCAGGGGTTCAAGACCAGCCTGGGCAACTTGGCGAGACTTTGTCTCTACAATAAATCAAAAAATTAGGTGGGCGTGGTGGCACATGCCTGTAGTTCCAGCTACTTGGAAGACCGAGGCGGATCACCTGAGCCTAGCAGGTTGAGGCTGTGGTGGCTGTGAGCGTGCACTGCACTCCAGCCTGGGTGGCAGAGTGAGAGAGACTCCGACAAAAAAAAAAAAGGTGATGCTTAATTTGTATGCCAGATTATTCTGTATGTAGATAAGAAAATGGAAGTGTAATGATTTGCTCAGGAACAGATAGCTATTTAGTAAGTTACGTTGTTACTGTAGTCCGCCACCACCTGGACTGCATCTGCTACTCATACTTTCATATTGATTACTAAGATAATGTAAAATGACATAAAATGATTTGCAGTTTCATTTTCTGTTCTATGGTTTTTTTCAGGAAATTACTGACATAGTTTTTAAAATTGAGCTGTATTTTCAAGCAGCTTTGCTTGGAATCATTGTTACTGCAATGCCACCTTACTTTGCTATGGAAAATGCAGAAAATCATAAGGTAATGACTTAAGTAAAAAATTGCAGGTATGGTTTGCTAATAAGAAATGTCATATGGAAATAGCCTATTTGCAAAATTGCAAGTCTTAGTATCATTGTTTGAGGCATAGGTAAATGGAACATAAAACATTTACTATTATTATTGTAATAACAGTAGTAACTAATATTTATTACTTGAGACTTGCCGTATGCTTTAAAATTGCATCGTCTAATCCTTACAACATCATGAGTTAAGTTTTATGTTACTCCCTTTATAAATCAGGAAATGAAGGATGAGGTGTTCATATAACTTGCCCAGGTTGACTGCGTTGTTTAAATAGTGGATCTAGGGACTGACTATGATCTGTATGTTCTTAACTGGCACATTAACTGACCTCTCTTCTTTAACCTCTAGTAGAGTCTATTAAACAGTCAAGACACTTAACAAATAACTGGCAAAAAAAAAAATAGGTGAGAAATGGTTGTCATTGACAGAGCCTAGGAAAAATTACTAAAGCATACAAAGGTTCTGTGGCATTCTTTCACTTTCATGTCTGTACCTTTCGTATTCATATTGTACAATTTTTTAATAAATATTAATAAAAGTAAATTCTAATACAAATTGTTAATGAATTTGTGCATTATAAAAGGTAATTCATGGGTAGCTCAAGCCTGTAATCCCAGCATTTTGGGAAGCCGAAGCGAGAGGATTGCCTGAGCCCAGGGATTTGAGACCAGCCTAGGCAATTTGGTGGGACCTCGTCTTTACAATAAATTTTTAAAAAAATTAGCAGAGTATGGTGACACACACTTATGAGTCCAGCTATTTGGGAGGCTGAGGTGGAAGGATGGACTGAGCCCAGCAAATTTAGGCTGTGGTGAGCTGTGATGGTGCCACTGCACTCCAACCTGGGTGACAGGGTAAGACTCCAACTCAAAAAAATAAATAAATAGATAAAAGGTAATACATGAATATCTATTTTTAAAATAATACTTGATTTTTTTATCTATGTGTATTCATTTTACTAATTCAGAAAATATAAAAAAGTATAAAGACAATAAAAATTCATAGCCCCACCTCAAAGATCTTATTTACTGGACATTTGCATTATTTGTTTCAGTTTAAACATTTTTTGACTAAACTTTTAATTTTGAGGTAGTTATGGATACTTGTTCAGTTGAAAGAAATATTGGAGAGGTCCTAAATACTCTTTACCATTTTATCGCAGTGATAACATCTTGTAAAATTATAGTACAATATCCTAAGGAGACTGGCATTGGTACAGTTAAGATACTGAATATTTCCATCACCAAAAAGATCCTTTTCTAGCCAGTCCTGCCCCCCTCCCCTCCCTGACCTCTGGCAACCATTAGTTTGTTTCCCATTTCTATAATTTTGATATTGAAAAAAATGTAAAATGGAGTCACAGTATGTTTTCTTTTGGGATTGGCTTTTTTCACTCTGCACACTTTTTTAGGAATTTCTGTGGGATAAATACCCAAATGCAATAACTAAATAGTATGGTTGCATGTTTATAAGAAATTGTCAAATTATTGTTCAGAATGAATATACTGTTTTATATTCCCACCAGCATTGTGTGAATGACAAAATCCAAAATAATTGTATTTGACTTAGTTTATGTTTTTATACTTGTATTAGAAGTTACGTAAGTCTGATGTTCCTAGAATTCATGGAACATAAAACTTGCTCATTTGAAAAAAATCAATCCTCTTGTTCCTAACTAGTCTTTGTATTTCATGTATCCCTCATCTCACTCTATGGCCAACTTTTTCATTTAATACCTTTAATTGATAGGAGTAGATTTTTTATAAGTGACAAAAATCAGTTGGATTAGGTATTTGAAGTTGTAAAAGATTAAAAAAATTAAATGAAATAATGAGAGAATGAGTTAATTAGGAAAACTCTGATCATTTATGTTTCTCATTAATATGCTTGTGGCAGAAATAACACCTTATATATATGTACTATACTTGTGTACGTAAAAGACTTTCAAGTTCATTATCTGTGTGTAACGTTTCACGCTTAAGCTGAAAGTCCTATGTAAATCCAGAGTGTATTTGGCAATTTATTAGTGTTTTCATGAAAGGTTAATTTTTTTTTTTAGATTAAAAAGTGTAGTTTATTTAGAAAGTAAATTGGAGAGAGCGATAGAGTGGAGATTCACTTCCCCAAAGTAGGGGAGGGGGCCAAAACTTAAGAAAACATGGCTTGACCATAGCTCAGAGAACACATGGCCAAACCACAGCTTAGCAAGGCAATAAAAGTTAATTTTTTAAAATGAGAATCTTTTTTCTGTTTAAACATATCTTTCCATCTATTTCCACAGATTTTTAAAAGCAACAGCAGTTTGGCTGCTACGTGCACAACTATAACCCCCCGGCACCTTTTGCTTTGTTTTAGTTTTATGTTTCTTAGCAGTGCTACTGTATTCTGAATCTTAAAAATTTTGTTGAAATTATTACGTCTCAGAATTAATTCAGTCAAATTAGGGGCTGAATGGGATTTATATGTAGTATAAGGAGGAATATTATTACATGTAGGCCTGGAATATGATGTTTTTTTCTTACTATAAATTAAGAGATGTACAATAATTCTCATTTTTTATAGCTTATAAAATATCTAAAATAATCAAAGTTTTTTTTCTTCTCCTTTTTTAGATCAAAGCTTATACTCAACTTAAACTTTCAGGTCTTTTGCCATCTGCATATTGGATTGGACAAGCTATTGTTGATATCCCATTCTTTTTTAGTGTTCTTATTTTGATGCTAGGAAGCTTATTGGCATTTCATTATGGATTATATTTTTATGCTGTAAAGTTTCTTGCTGTGGTAAGTTAACATCAATTGTGCTCATGCTGTTTATAGATAAAATGTTATTTTAAAAAGCTATTTATAAACATAACAATTGACTGAGTAATTTGGTTATTAATTTTAAAAGAGAAAATACAGCAAGTGCTTAATTATTATATACAATACATATAATCAATTGATATTACTCTAAATGACTTTAAAAAATAATAACCTACTGCCATTTAAAAATAATGTCTTGAAAACAAGTTGGTCTTTCATGTAGACCACCCTCTTGAGTGTAATCAGAAATACTTAAATGTATTACCTAAAATGTTTTCCTTGGTTGTTCTTATGCCTGAACAGAATTTCACAAAGAATAAGATCTTTTATTTTATAATTTAAAATATGGCTTAAAATACCAAGGAGGGGCCTGATTTGCATTTATGTTCACATGTAATTGACTGATAATCAACACTCTCATTATATGATTTTTATGAAAAAGGCAAAACAAAGCTAGTTGAGGTTGGCAATGAAAGTAAACTTACCAATTTTGCCAGACATCATAATGACTTTTCACATGATTTCTGTCATATAAAATAATAAGTGTTGCTGGGCTCGGTGTCTCAGCCTGAAATCTCGCGCCTTTGGGAGGCTGAGGTGAGTGGATTGCCTGAGCCCGCGAGTTTGAGACCCGCCT